>NC_070614.1:30733750-31034375 GCF_027172205.1 Podarcis raffonei | reverse complement strand
GGTCACCAGGATTCACACTGAGGAGGTCAGCGAGGACAAGGAGGCCTCCTGATCGGTATGATGCTTCAGGCGTCTGGGTAGGTTCAGCCAGATGTGAACCTGAATCCTTCAAGGATATCCAGAGTTTACCTGAGGAAGAAGCAGATAAATGGCACAGAGCAATGGACAAAGAGATGAAGTCCATGGAAGACCTAGGTGTGTTCTCACTCACAGAGTTGCCACCAGGAAAGCAGGCTGTGAGTTGCAGGTGGGTTTACCGCTTGAAACCCACTGACATTGGAGATCCACAGTATAAAGCCAGGTTAGTTGCTCGAGGATTCACTCAGAGAAGGGGAATACACTTCACGGAGGTGTATTTGCCAACGTCACGAGCGGAGACTCTGAGAACGCTTTTAGCTTGTGCAGCACAGAGAGGCTGGAAGGTAAACTACTTTGATGTGGATGTTGCCTACCTTAACTCAGATCTCCAGGAGGAGCTATACATGATTCCTCCTCCAGGGTTTGAGAACTTAAGGCAGGATGTTGTGTGGAGATTGCACAAATCCATCTACGGATTGCGTCAATCTGCTAGAAACTGGAACGTGTGCCTGAATGAAGCCTTAGAAGAGCTAGGTTTCAGGAGAAGTGTTGCTGATAGTTGCTTTTATTTGAGAGGTTCAGGTGCAACACAAGAGTATTTGCAGATTTGGGTTGATGACTTGTTATTCTTTTCAGAGACAGATGAACAGGCAGAGAAGTTTGCCAAAGAGCTAGGTAAACGGTTCAAGCTTAAACAGCTTGGTGCTGTCAAAACCTACCTAGGTGTTAATGTTGAGTGTGCACAGGATGGAAGCTTCTTGCTCAGCCAGAAAGGCAAAATCGAGCAATTGCTTCAGAAAATGCAGGAGTGAGAAGTCCTATAGAGACTAGTTTTGTGAAGGACAGCCAGCAAGTAGAAGTGTTTCAGTCAGCCCTAGGGAGTTTGTTGTACTTATCCCAGTGGAGCAGACCTGATATAGCGTTTGCTGTCAATCTGCTCAGCAGGGAAGCTTCAAACCCTAGTGTGCAAGCCTGGAATGGCATCAAGAGAGTTCTGAGGTATTTGCAGGAAACAAAAGACTTTTGTCTTAGGTTGCCAGCACAAGGAGAAGTCAAACTCACTTGTTTTGTGGACTCGGATTGGGCTAATCTTGAGGATAGCAAGTCTGTGTCTGGTCTAGTGGTGAAGTTTGGGAACTCAGTAGTTGGATGGAGGTCCAAGAAGCAAAGTCTTATAGCGCTCTCATCCACTGAGGTTGAGTTTAGTGCTCTTTCAGAGGTGTGCAGAGAAGTAGAGTTCTATGCTTGCTTAGTGCAGGAACTCTGCGAAGTGGATTGTCAACCGATACGTGTTTTCAAGGACAATCAACCATGCCTGCGTTTGGCAGTCAGGTCAGTTCAAGGCTAGAACTAAACACCTAGACATTCGCTTTCGGAATGTGTGCCAGAGTGTTCAGGAGGGATTAGTTGCGCTGAAGTATTGTCCCTCTGCCAAGAACCTAGCTGATGGGTTCACGAAGCCACTCACCTTCCAAAGACATGGGGAGTTTTGCGAAGGTCTGGGTTTGGGACGACCAAGGGTCGCTTCTCCCCTCAGGCGTGAGACAAGAGTGTAGTTGGGTGTAGTGAAGGGTTAACCTTCTGTGCCTCAAGCCTGAGAGGAGGCGCGTACAAGGGAAGTACACCAGGATGTGACGAAAGCAGCTTGGAATGCTGTGAGCTGAGTAGAAAGCGAAAGCAGTTTGTTGCATCGCTGCAAGCTGAGAGAGAAGGACGCAGAGAAAATGCAGCTTGAATCAGATGGAAATTGGAGTTTGTAAATACACTATTTTGTTCCCAATAAAGAGATATTAGGATAGAAGAAACGTCTGGACTTATTTACTGCCCTTTCGACACACAGACGCTGTGTAATTCTGCTAATTGCTTTACGACCGCTCCAAAGCCACACTGCGTAAACAGAAGCTGCAGAGGCCCGCAGGGGAACGTGGCTGGGCGCCAATCAATAAAGCAATAAATCTATCAGAAGACATTCTATATCACAGGGAAAGACAATGCAGCTTTCCAAAGCAAAGTCGTAACATGCAGGTATAGATAACTGTGAACAGGCATCATAAATTGTAGTCGAGTTCTCACAAAGAGAATATTAAGAAGTAAACCTTTAGCTGGACTGTATCACTTCTACCTTCTGGTGGTGCTACAGATGACGAATTGCAGGTTCTTCTTCTTCTTCTTCTTCTTCTTCTTCTTCTTCTTCAAAAACAAACAAACAGACAGACAAAAAAACCTTCCACAATGAATATGTCTGAGAAAAGGTTAAGTGTGTACACTCCTAGCAAAAATGTGTGTCCCCCCCCCCCCTTGTTCAAGGAATATTTGTAAGGATCATCAAACCTTATACCAATCTGAAAAGGTGCCATTCAGAAATAGCTCACGACACAATACTGTCTGTCCGAACTAGGTCTATGAGTAAATATATCTTAAATATTTATTAACCAAAGTTTTCAAACATTTTATTATCAATTAAAGTACAACCATCCAAGTCCTTTGTTTTTTTTCAACACCTTATTTGCCAACTGAACTAAATTTCTCCTGTACCTCCAGTAGTGGATTTATATACATGAAACTTTTTTCATGCAAAAATAAAAAGTAAAAACGCCTTCACAATACAGAATGAGCATGTCAGAGAGTTGGCTTGAGCCAACCTTCATGTAATATTGTGCCATTCAGAAACAGTTTAATACTCCTCTACAATTGTTCAGACACACAGACTATGAGTGTATATATCTATTAACAAGAGTTTTCAAATATTTTATTTTCATGTTACAACTTTCAAACTTTTTTCAAATTTTTAAAATAAGAATGGCATTCTGTGAACAATGAGTAAACTGTTAGGGCTTAAAACAACTCTCCCTACCCAGTTACTCAAACGTTCAATTAGTTGAGTCTTGGGCAGAGAAGATTCTTGTAACTGTCTTCTTAAATGCTCCTTTTACTTCTTTATTTCTTAGGGTATATATTATGGGGTTTAAAGCAGGTGTCACAACAGTGTACATAAGAGAAATCATCTTGTCACTCTCCGGAGTGTAGCTGGACTTGGGCCTTAAGTAGGCAAAAAGGGCTGTCCCATAGAATAATGTCACTACTGTGATGTGTGAGGAGCAAGTGGAAAATGCTTTCCTCCTTCCCTCTGCAGAAGGAAGTCTGAGAATGGTTGAAATTATACGGATATAGGAGAGGATGATCAGCAGGAATGGACTCATAATGAAAAGGACAGACACTGTCATGACAACAATTTCATTTTTAGTGGTGTCTGTGCATGCCATTTTCACCAGTGGTGGGATATCGCAGAAAAAGTGCTGAATGCGTTTAGAACCACAAAATGGTAAGCTGAAGATCCATGTTGTTTGAGCAACTTCCACTGAAATGCCAATAATCCATGATGCGGCTGCCAGCTGTGTACATACTTGGTGGTTCATGATGACTGTGTAATGCAAAGGATGAGATATGGCAACATAGCGATCATATGCCATGGCTGCCAGAAGGCAGCATTCTGTCAGCCCCAAGATGGTGAAGACATACATCTGGGCTGCACATCCAGCTTTAGAAATGCTTTTATGCTCTGTTAACAAATGTATCAGCATCTGGGGCACCACACTTGTGGTGTAACACATTTCTAAGAATGATAGGTTCACCAGGAAGAAATACATTGGCGTCTGAAGAGAAGGGTTGAGTTTTACAAGCAGAATTATGAGCAGGTTCCCAACTAAGGTGATCATGTATGTTGCCAGAAAAATGAAAAACAGCAAGATTTGCAGTCCAGCTAAGTCTGAAAACCCTACAAGGATGAATTCATTAGGTTTGGTCTGGTTCTCTCCTATGTCTTCCATAGAATGGATATCCTATATGGAAGAGGAATAGATTGATACTGGGCATTAATTAGATCAAATAAGTATAGTATAGTTACTCAAATACATTGTTTTATTACAGTCCAAAGACCCACAAAAAAAATTCAGAAGCAAAATGCAGGAGAGATACAAAGAAAAGATACCAAGACAGTTACTATGTTTTATCCAGAGCATGTTGATTTCTTTTTCTTATTACCTCTGAGAATTTTTTTGCCATGGTCAGCGTAATATCATTTGACTTAACTTTGAGAAGGCACTTGAGATGGAAGATTTCAGAAATGGGCAAGTGTGGAGGATTCCAAGGAGGAAATTGCAAACACTTTGTTCCTCTGTTATTGTTTTGCTTGCTGCAGCACTATGGTAAATTAATCTCTTTAATGGCTTAGCATTTCCTCTCAATCCAGACCTTATGTGTAAACACCATATAATGTATTTGTTTGCCATCACTCAACTAGCCATTACACAGAGACGGAGGCCTAACTCAGCCTTTTTCAGGAGCGCCAGCTAGTGGGAACCGAGGGACCTTGGGTCTCCCCCCAAAAAAAAATTAATAAGGGGGCCATGCCCCCTGAATATCCCACAGTGACATGCTCATGCCATGTGTGCAAGCTGTGTGGTGTGTGCGTGTGACGTGAGCACATTGCATGGAGCCTGCCCCCTCAATCGCAAGGGCAAGCCTGTGTGCTTGGCCTTTCCCCTTGATACTTGCTTTAACAAGGTTTAATTTTTTTCATTATCTGGAAAAAACCTCATCCATTCTTTATGAGTTTAAAGGGGTAAAGGTAAAGGTAAATGGTGGCCATTGTATAAAAAGACAAACTTATAGCTGGCAGGTTCCTGCAAAATATGACTGCATATGGATATAATTGTGTTCCAGGACTTGTTATTGACTGCTTTGTTGCACATCCATGGAATCTTGATCTTATTATTCATATCATTATTTTTAGCAACATTTTCTTTCTTAAGTTGTGGATCATATGATGTGAAATGGGCAAACCATTGTTTGCTTTTGTATCTCCGAAGCATCTGTAGTTTTACATGAAATAATATAAATTATTATTATTATTATTATTATTATTATTATTATTATTAAAAAGGAACCAACTGTACTGCAAACTGAGAGCCAAACTCCAAATGTTGCACAAGATCACTAACCCTAATCCTAAATTAATCTTCCTATGTCTCACACCACCACCACTCCAAAAGCAGTGATGGAGAGGAGTGTCGCCTTAGACAGGAGTTGTAGTATTGGGGGATGAGGACTAAGCCATTCCACTCACACCATTTCCTCAGTTTAAAGCTAAACCCCTAGCACAGTTATTACATGGGGCTCAGATTTGGACAGGCACTCACCTTGGATCAGTTTGTTGTCCATACCTCCCAATCAACTATAATTGTGCAACTTGATTTTTCCTGTATGTGATTGAATACCACCTCAAATAAAAATAATCCAGAAGAGCTGCTGATAAGCACACAAAAAATACTATAAATTATTTATGCTTAGTCAGAAGTGTGCAATAGGAAGCACACAGATATGCACAAGTTGATTCTCTTAACTCTTTTCATTTTACTACAAATTAAAGAAGAGTCCAGATCTTCTTAACCCACAAATTAGACAGAACCCCTGTCATTGAGATGTAACAAACCTACCTTATTCTTACTTTACGCAAGAAATAACCACTCTTTCTTCCTTTGAAGCAGCACACTGCGATGCTGCAAACAAATACATGTTAATTTATATCTTCCCATCCTTGATGTAACTAAATTCTTTAGAAAAGCTTTTGGGAATGTTCCACTAATTAATCATTGGGGTCTAGAGAAGTTGCAAAATATTTACACAGTAAATATAAATGATGAAATAAGTGCGTGAAAAGAAGTTACCTCTAGAGATGTGAGAAATTACAAATGGCTTACATAAATCCCAACATTTTAAGGCATTTAAGACAGTTTATCCATACAATTAAAAATTCACCCATCTGAAAAAAAAAATGTGCAGGAAAATAGTCGGGGGGGGGGGCTTTCAGCATTTGTAAACCATGTTGGATTGATTAAAATAAAATGAATGAAGTTGGTAAAACAACCAACAGTTTGAATGCCATACAGGTGCGGCCGCTTCCACCCAACATTGTGGGTGCCCACTGCATGTGTTTGATTTCATGTGCGCCTCACACATGATATCGCATGGCGGAAGGAAGCCCGATGGGGCCCGTCGTGCCCTCAGAAAGGCTCAACCGGGCCTGCTGTGGCTGTGATGGGCTCTGTCAGGTCTTCCCAAAGTCTGTTGCTGCAGTGGGAGGGCCTGACAGAACCCATCACAGCCGCAGCAGGCCCTGTCTGTCCTTTCTGAGGGTGTGATGGGCCCCATCAGGCTTCATTCCACTGTGTGGGCTGTGGAATAATGAGGGGACCCGACCCCTCCTTGAAAATTTTCATGGGGCCTCGGCTCCCATGGCCCCACATAGATGGCACTCCTGATACCATCCATTGTTTTCAGTGTGCTGTGCACATTTCTGAGTTTCACAGGACTCTTCATCCATCTGAGCATTCAAGATCTAAGGAAAGTTGCACAAGATTTCCTTTAACTATATGGAGAAACTAAGGAACTTCAGGTAGAGGTGTCAAAGTAGCACTAGAGAGTGCTAAGGAAAGGAACAATTCAAGACAGTACTGAGGCCAAAGGATAGCTTGCTTTTTGCCTTTATATCAGGGGTTGACACAATCTTTTTAAACCAGACAGCACATTTAAATTTGGAGAGAGTGCCAAGCTATAACATAGTTGTCATGGGGGGCGGGGGGAGTGTGATGTAACACAAAAATGGCTGCTGTGGGGAAATGGCATAGCACAAAATTGTAGAGAGTGCCAGTCCTTTTTTTCTGGGAGGATGCAGGGTTATGCATACCCCTAAACATTTTGTGAATCTTAAGTTTGACCTATGTATGAACAGCTGCTGACATGTCGCATTGTATGCAATTGACTCTCCAGTTCAAAATCAAGGATTAAGCCAGGTAGTGTGGTCCAACCAAGGTCCATGAATTAGCCTTATATATGGAGAGAAACATGTGAATAGGGTCCTCCCCATCACAGGCCTACAGTCTCCAGAAGGCTATCTAAAAGGGAAAGTGGCCTTGGGCTGAAAAGTTTTGCTCACTCCTGCAATAAGCAAAACAAAGTAACAATCCTTTGAGCCCCCTTCCAGATATAGTCTTGGTATTAATTTGAACAATCTGATATGTGCTTATATTTAAATAAATCAAAACATGAAATGGAAAAGAGTTGTGCAAGCTTACTGAGCTCTTTAATATTTTATCATCTGTATTGCAGGCAAGACAACAAAATCATCCAAAGTAAAGCTGTAAAATCAGCAATAGAATACTGAAGGGATGCACAAGAAACAATAGCCTAGTAATCACAAAGAGAATATTAGAAGGTCTCTAGACTGCACTACTTGTATTTGCAGGTGGTCTTTCAGATGACAGAGGGGTGGTGTTGGTAGGGTTGGCAAATCTGATAATTTCAGTTCCTCAAATTTTCTCATCCCCTCCCCCTCAAACTTAAGTTCCCATCAGCTTGCATTTTTTAACTATTCATGAAAATTCATCAGCATTTTAATATGAGTATTTCCTGTTATGCAACATTTTGTAAAACAATTTTCTGGTATACAATACATGTTTGTATGTTGTTTTTGCTAATATCTGCATTTTATGTAGATCTTTTATACCTTACTGTGCTTCAACAAGTCATCATGAAATTGAGGAACAAACTTCAAGGATGGCTATGTTACAGTTTTTGTATTATTCCAGAAAGTAATTCAGTCAGTTTGTGATTATCTGGTACATGGATAAAATTTCTCTTTCATCCCTAGTGGTGGGTTTATATAGGTGATAAGACCAATTAACCTCTGCAATAGAAAATGAGGTGTTCACCCAGCTATCTGTCTTTCTACACCAGGAATATTATATGAAACATTCAGCCTTCGTGTAAACTTGTGCCATCCAGAAACAGTTTACCGCTCTTCTTTAGATGATCAGACACATGCCTATGATTAAATGTATAATTAATATTTATTAAAAAGAGTTTTCAAATATCTTAATTTCAATGAAATTACAAATATAAAACTTTTTTTCTTTTAACTTCATAAAATCAGAAAGGCTTTTTGTGATAACTTTGTTATGAGTTAGTGCTTAACAGTATAGTTAGTCCCTTAATCAACAGTCATGATTTCATACCTATCAACATTTTTTCTGATGAGAATAGGGGCATCCTATTTTACTGTGATTTCTTTGTTGCCAAATGTTCAGTTGATTGGATCATGTGCAGAGAATTTTATATCTGATTCTCAAATGCTCCCTTCCCTGCTTTTTTCTTAGGGTATATATTATGGGGTTTAAAGAAGGAGTCACTACAGTTTTCATAAAATAAATAATTTTGTCACTCTCTGGAGTGCAGCTGGATTGGGGCCTAATGTAGACACAAAAGGCTGCCCCATAGAATAATTTCACTATCATGAAGTGTCAGGAGCAGAATGAAATTTAAGGGTAGCCCAAATCATATGGATGTAGGAGACAATGATCAGCAAGAATGAACAGCAATTTCATATTTGGAGGTGTCTATGCACAACATTTTCACTAGTGGTGGGATATCACAGAATAAGTGTTACACAGAATTAGTTCCTGGCATTGGGCTGGTCAACAGTAGTACCCCTGAGTTGTGTGAAAACCACAATGAAGGAATATTTAGAGAAGCCAGAGAAGGCAGTCTCTGATCTGGGAGTTAGATTGAAAGATAGTGGTTATTGTCTTTTAAGAGTATACAGAAATGTGAGAACTGGAAAGCTGAATTTTAGTATAGGAGTAATGGAGTTGTGAGGGAATGCTCCACTTAAACCTCAGTTCAGTAGGACGAGGATGTATCTTCTGGTGAGAGAAGAATAATCCCAAACCAATTAGAAGTATCTAAAGATGTATCTGAAGTAGTGTGCATGAACATGAAAGCTCATACCAATAACAAACTTTGTTGGTCTCTAAGGTGCTACTGGAAGGAATTGTTTTATTTTGTTACAGTTAGAAGTGGAATGAGTGATGATTCCCTCGTCTGATATACTAAATCTACTAGGTAAAAGGTCAAAGACCCCTGGATGGTTAAGTTCAGTCAATGTGGGGGGGGGGGCGTTCATCTCGCTTTTCAGGCCGATGGAGTTGCCGTCTGTTCACAGACAGCTTTCCAGGTCATTTGGCCAGCATGACTAAAGTGCTTATGTCTCAATGTGACACTGTGATGAGTGCAAGAGTGGATGGAAACACCATTTACCTTCCTGCTGCAGCGGTACCTATTTATCTACTTGTAGTGGTACACTCTAGCACTGCTAGGTTAGCAGAAGCTGGGACAGAGCAATGGGAGCTCACATTGTTGTGTGGATTCAAGCTGCAGATCTTCTCATTGACAAGCCCAAGAGGCTCAGTGGTTTAGACCACAGTTCCACCCACATGCCTAACCACTAAGTCTACTAGAGATCTCTAAAGGTTGGGAATATGAAGGATAATTGGCAGATTAGAACTCACCTGACAGAAAGTACCAGCCTGTTTCAGAATCCCAAGTTATTGAAAGCTAAACTGTACCACGCCTGTGATTAGTTTAAGTAACTGAAGAAAATCAAAGCTGTACACCTACCAACTTACTGAAAAGCCTTTGACATCTGATGAGTTCAGTGTGTATATAGTTTGCTGTTTCTTTGAAAATTTCCAAATCCCATGGTATTTCTGTTTACCATTCTTGTTGTGAATGAAATCCTTTTTCTGTTTAAATTTCATACAGTTAGTCTCCAAGTATGAGGTTTTTTTAAAGGGGAAAAAGACACTACAAGTACAGGTTCTGGTATAGCAAACAGTATAAGAAAACTAATCATCAAAGAAGGTGCAGATTTATGGTTAAACCAACCAATCACTGCAAAATTATTGCTAAGGTACAGGCAATTTAGGTTGCTAGGTTGGAATCAGGTTCGTTTTTGTAGTAACTCTGTTAGGAGTTAGACCTTAACAATATACTTACAGCCCCTTAATAACCAATGATATGTTCTGTGTTTATTGATTTTTCTTGTTGCCATACTCCATGGTTCATATTTTCAATTTGTTGGGTTCTGTACAGAGAACAACCGTGAAACTGTCTTCTTAAATGCTCCCTTCACTTCTTTATTTCTTAGGGTATATATTATGGGGTTCAAAAATGGACTGACAACTGTGTACATAAGAGAAATCATTTGGTCACTTCGTGGAGTGTAGCTGGACTTGGGTATTAAGTAGGTGAAGATGGCTGTCCCAAAAAATAGTGTCACCACCATGAGGTGTGAGGAGCAAGTGGAGAAGGCTTTTCTCCTTCCCTTAGCAGAAGGAAGTTTGAGGATGGTTGAAATTATACAGATGTAGGAGATGATGATTAGCAGGAAAGGACTCATGATGAAAATCATAGACACTGCCATGACAACAATCTCATTTTTAGTGGTGTCTGTGCATGCCATTTTCACCACTGGTAGGATATCGCAGAAGAAGTGCTGGATGTGTTTAGAACCACAGAAGGGTAAACTGAAGTTCCATGCTGTTTGAGCAATTTCTACTGAGATGCAAGAAATCCATGATGCAGCTGCAAGCTGTACACATACCCGGCGGTTCATGATTATTGTGTAATGCAATGGGTGGCATATGGCAACATAGCGGTCATATGCCATAGCTGCCAAGAGGCAACATTCTGTCAGCCCCAGCATGGCGAAGGCATACATCTGGGCTGCACATCTTGCTAGGGATATCCTTTTATGCTCTGTTAACAGATGTACCAGCATCTGGGGCACCACACTAGTGGTGTAACACATTTCTAAGAATGATAGGTTCACTAAGAAGAAGTACATGGGAGTCTGAAGAGAAGGGTTGAGTTTTATGAGCAGAATAATGAGCATGTTTCCCAGCAAGGTGATTATGTATGTCACCAGAAAAACAAAAAACAGCAAGATTTGCAGTTCAGCAAGATATGAAAACCCCTCCAGAATGAACTCATTCAGATTGGTCTGGTTCTCACCTAGTTTTTCCATAGAATGCTTATCCTGTATGGAAAAGGAAAAGACATATACAGATCATTAATCAAATTAGGTAATTATAGTAGAGCTAGCTGGAGCATCCAAAAGGCCCATCTAGTGCATAATCCTATTCTCACCATGGCAAAACAGAAGCCTACAAGAAACCCTCAAACAGGACATTAATGCAATAGCTCTCTCCCCAAATGAGGATTACTGTCTGTGACAATGGAAATAAGATAAAGCCATTATGACTAGCAGCCATTGAAAATTTCTTGAATGTGATTGGTCTGGAGGCAAAAATTATACCACATTTTTACAAATTTCTTCTCAGAGTTTGGAGTTCTTAATTAATGGGCTTTCCCCCCTGAAAGGTAGTGTGCTGAATGCAGATTTCATTTATCTGAAAGCTTCATTCGATTCAATCTCTCAAGTAAGACTGTGAAGTAAATTGAACTCTTCAAGTATAGATAAAAGATTATTGTTCTGGATTAAATGGCAATATAAAAACACTGTGTTGAAAGTGCATTGCTCTACAAATGGGCAGCTCACAGGATTCGTACCAGCCACAAAGGGAGTTAAGCAAGGTTGTATCCTATCGCCCACATTGTTTAATTTATATATAAATGATATTGTCTGGAGTTTGACATCTGATCATGCCCCTAAAGTAGCCACAAAAGCCATCTCTATATTCTTATATGCAAATGATGCAGTACTTCTATCTCAAACAAAAGTGGGCCTAAAAAGCTTGGTGAGGGCATCCTCAGGATACTGCCAAAGAGAACAGCTGGCTGTGAATTATAAGAAAACTAAAGTCATGGTGTTTCCAAGAATCTATAGGGCCCACTGATGGTATATGGAAAATCAGTTGATCAAACAAGTTAAAGTCTTTAAATACCTTGGCCTTATCTCCAGTCAACAGGGTCATGGAGAGCATATCAGAAATATGCAATGGAAAAAGTGTCTCGAATTGCCAAAATTTTGACATGTTTTCCCCATACACATGTGGCAATCATATACCATCAGTACTTGAAGTGTGTAAGTGTCTAGAAGAGCTGCTGATAAGCACACACACAAAAAATACTGTAAATTATTTATGCTTATTCAGAAATGTACAATAGGAAGCACACAGATATGCACAAGTTGATTTTCTTAACTTTTTTCATTTTACTATGAATTAAGGAAGAGTGTCCATAATTGTTCATGGTCAACAATTCACCAATGCTTCTGATGACTTATATGAATTCCTAAAAAAGCATAAGAGAGTAAACTTGTTCCAGTTGTACATGCATTTGGTTTAAGGTTATCACCAGTTGTGTTTTATCACTGTACATAGCCACATTATATCTCAGCAAAGCACAACACTTTTAAAAAAGCCATCACATGTTCAGTACCATAACATTGTTATTACTGATGCTGCCAGAACTCATTCATGTAGATTATTTTTTAAGTCACAGATTAATTTCTTTGTCCCCTTGCATCAAAGCTTTTAAGGCTGGGATGAAGAACTTGTGGTTTTCCAACTGTTAGTGGACTATTTTCCATGTCAGCCAGGGGCAATGGAACTCAGATTCCACTAATACCTGGGGGCCACCCACAGATCTCCCACCCATGTACTGAAGCACAGTGTGCTTCAGTATCAGCTGATCTGTTTGGTGAAGCAGTCTTCAAACTGCAACTTCCTATTAGCCATGAAATGGAAAGCACCCAGGTACAATGGGTTGTACTCAAAATTTCTGTTCCACTCACTGAAGAGATTCCACTTTTGCATGGGAACTTAGATTCTCCTGAAGCACCCACACACCCTCAAAATCTGCTCTAGGAGGTTCAGTGACCTTATGGAGCACACTGGGGGAGGGGGGGACATGTGATCAGAAAATGAAACTGAAGTCCCATTGCTTGAATGCTATGAGCGCTGGAACTTATCTTCACTGTGATCTGTGGCTTTGTAGGTAGAGTAAGGTAAAACACTGAAAAACACACACTAGCTAGATTTGAATCATTTATATTTCTTTATTTCTTCATTTCTTTCATGTCTTGAATTTCCTTGGTTGTAAAATAAAAATGAAGATAGATAGATGATAGATAGATATAGATAGATAGATGATAGATAGATAGATAGATAGATGATAGATATAGATAGATAGATGATAGAATATCTCACAGTTGAGATTCTCCTAACAATATCTAGCTATAAAAGCGTCTCTCTTCATTACACAGACACACACATACCAGAATTAAAACACACAGTCAAACGTAATCAAAAGTTCTTTGATTTAGATGTAACAGTCATACCTTACTCCCAAAAAATCTTACTTTGCAAAAGAAGTAACTGCTGTTTCGTGCGTCAGGGCAGTGCACAATGATGCACCAAACAAAGATATTTTCATATATGTGATCTCATTCTTGATGCAACTGAATTTTTAAGGAATACGTTTGGGAATTTTCTGCTAACTAATCCATGGGGGTAATAATAGGCAACAAAAAATAAATAAATGCATTTAATCCTTGGGTGATGCAATAAATTACAATTACTTCCAGAAACCTCACATTTTTAAAGTAATACAGCTTTTCAATGTAATCTAAATTTCACCCATTTAATTTCCTGTGGGTAAAAGGGGCAGTATATAAATTTTATGAAATAAATAAATGGATGGATAAAAAAGACTTGATAGCCATGTTTGATTAGAACAACATGAATGGAGTGGGTCGTGCAGTGCATTGTATGCTTACCAACAGCTGCATCCAGAACACTATACAAGGGCTTGTGTTATACACAGTCCTTCATGAGTCTAGATAATTATCTAAGGGAAATGAAGACCAACTTCGGAGGGAGTGGAAGTTGCAGTTCAACTTGGCTGTAGTTATTAGGGGTGGCCTCCCAGCTTCAGCCTGGCTGTGCGGAGGCACTGGCTGCTGGAGCTCACCCACAGTTGTAGCCACACAATGACACTTGCTGAAACAAAGACAGTTTTCAGTGCCAAAAGCCCATCACTGAAGGAGGGTGTTGGGGGCTGCAGTGGCAGTAGGGCCCTGGGTGGTACGTAACGTTTGTGTGGGAGATACTCCCCACAGGGGAGAATTTTAGTAAAATCTAAAACGTGGTCATACACACAGTTTCTGTGTGTCAGAATTGGGTCTGTGAGTAAATGAATACTTAATATTTATTGAGAAAAGATGTCAACTGGATGACAGCAATAAACCAGAAAAACCATTGTTACTGAGTGTGCTTCACACTCAGCTGTTTAATAATCATGTAAGACACATGTAAAAAGCAGGTTCCTGTACGGCAAACAGTCTGCAAAAAAATAATAATCCAAGCACATGTAGATTTATTGTTAAAAGCAAGAATCCCTCCCAAATGATCACTGATATACAGACAGTCCAGGTTGCATTGGGTTGGGATCTGGTTGGCTTCCTGCAATAATGCAGCCTCGAGCCGCATTTGAATGAAATATTTACACCCCCTTAATAAGTAGAAAAGTCTTTGGTGTTTACTTTCCCCCCCTCTGTACTCCATTCTTCAGATATTCAGCTAGTTGGGTTTTGTGGAGAGAAGACCCTTGCAATTGTTTTCTTGTATGCTTTCTGCACTTCTTTCTTTCTAAGGGTATATATTATGGGATTTAAAACTGGAGTGACAACTGTGTATATAAGAGCACTCATTTGGTCACTCCGTGAAGTATATTCGGACTTGGGCATTAAGTAGGTGAAGAGGCCTGACCCAAAGAATAATGTCACCACCATGAGGTGTGAGGAGCAAATAGAGAAGGCTTTCCGCCTTTGCTCAGCAGAAGGAAGCTTAAGGATGGTTGAAATTATACGGGTGTAGGAAAGGATAATCAGTAGGAATGGACTCATGACAAAAGAGATGGTCACTGCCATGACAGCAATTTCATTTTTGTAGGTATCTGTGCATGACATCTTCACAATTGGTAGGATATCACAAAAGAAGTGCTGGATATGTTGAGAGCCACAGAAGGGTAAGCTGAAGATCCATGCTGTTTGAGCAACTTGTACTAAGAAGCAAATAATCCATGCTGCAGCTGCCAACTTTGTACAGACTTGGTGATTCATGATTACTGTGTAGTGCAATGGATGACATATAGAAACATAGTGATCATACGCCATGGCTGCCAGGAGGCAGCATTCTGTCAGCCCCAGGATGGCAAAGGCATACATCTGGGCTGCACATCTAATTTTGGAAATGCTTTTATGCTTTGTTAACAGATGTGCCAGCATCTGGGGCACCATAATAGTGGTGTAACCAATTTCTAAGCAAGAAAGGTTTACCAAAAAGAAGTATATGGGAGTTTTGCCAAATGTTCAGTTGGTTGGATCATGTGCAGAGAAATTTTTTATAACTGATTCCCAAATGTTCTATTCACTTCTTCTTCTTAGGGTATATATTATGGTGTTTAAAGAAGGAATCACTACAGTATTCATAAAATAAATAATTTTGTCACTCTCCAGAGTGTAGCTGGACTGGGGCCTAATGTAGGCAAAGAAGGCTCTCCCATAGAATAATTTCACTACCATGAAGCGTGAGGATCAGAATTAAATTTAAGGGTAGCCTAGATCATATGGGACGCGGGTGGCGCTGTGGGTAAAACCTCAGCGCCTAGGACTTGCTGATCGCATGGTCGGCGGTTCGAATCCCCGCGGCGGTGTGCGCTCCCGTCGTTCGGTCCCAGCGCCTGCCAACCTAGCAGTTCGAAAGCACCTTCGGGTGCAAGTAGATAAATAGGGACCGCTTACCAGTGGGAAGATAAACGGCGTTCCGTGTGCTGCGCTGGCTTGCCAGATGCAGCTTGTCACGCTTGCCACGTGACCCGGAAGTGTCTGCGGACAGCGCTGGCTCCCGGCCTATAGAGTGAGATGAGCGCACAACCCTAGAGTCTGGCAAGACTGGCCCGTATGGGCAGGGGTACCTTTACCTTTACCTAGATCATATGGATGTAGGAGACAAGGATCAGCAAGAATAGACAGCAACTTCATATTTGGAGGTGTCTATGCATACCATTTTTACTAGTGGAGGGATATCACAGAATACGTGCTGCACAAAATTAGTTCCTGGCATTGGGTTGGTCGACAGTAGTACTTCTTGAGTTGTGTGAAAACTACTCTGAAGGAATATTTACAGCCAGAGAAGGCAGTCTTTGATCTGGGAGTTAGATTGAAATATAAAGGTTATTGTCTTTAAGAGTATACAGAAACGCGAGAACTGGAAAGCTGAATTTTAGTATAGGAGTAGTGGAGTTGTGAGGGAATGCTCCACTTAAACCTCAGTGAAGTAGGAGGAGGATGTATCTTCTAGTGAGAGAAGAATAATCCCAAACTAGTTAGAAGGAGAATGAGGGCTGATTCCCTGGTCTGATATTCTATGTCTACTAGGTAAAAGGTAAAGGACCCCTGGATAGTTAAGTCCAGTCAAAGGTGACTATGGGCTGCACGCTCATCCCACTTTTCAGGCCGAGGGTGTCATCGTTTATCCACAGACAGCTTTCTAGGTCATGTGGCCAGCATGACTAAACCGCTTCTGCTGCAACAGGACACCATCACGAGTGCCAGAGCACATGGAAACACAATTTACCTTCCTGCTGCAGCGGTACCTATTTATCTACTTGCACTGGTATGCTCTCGAACTGCTAGGTTAGCAGAAGCTGGGAAAGAGCAACAGGAGCTCACCCTGTTATGCAGGTTTAAACCACAGACTTTCCGATTGACAAGCTCAGGAGGCTGAGTGGTTTACACCACAGCACCACCCACTTGCCTAGCCACTAAAACTTCTAGAGATTTCTAAAAGTTGGGAAGGATAATTGGCAGATTATCGTTCCCAACTCTTTCAGAACTCACCTGACAGAAAGTACCAACCTGTTTCAGAATCCCCAGTTATTGAAACCTAAACTGTACCATGTCTGTGATAAGTCTAAGAAGCTGAAGAAAGTCAAAGCTGTACACTAATCAACTTATTGAAAACCCTGTGACATCTGATGAGTTCAGTGTGTGCATAGTTTGCTGTTTCTTTGAAGATTTCCAACTCCCATATTATTTGTGTTTATTATTCTTGTTGTGAATTAAAGCCTTTTTCTGTTTAAATTCCATACAGTAAGTCTCCGAGTATGAGTTTTTTTAAAGGAAAAATACACTACAAGTGGAAGTCTACTAATCATGCTGTACAGGTTCTGGTATTGCAAACAGTATAAGAAATCTAATCATCAAAGAAGGTACGGATTTATTGTTAAACCAAAGAATCACTCCAAAATTATCTCTGAGGTACAGGCAATTTAGGTGGCTAGGTTGGGATCAGGTTCATTTTTGTAATAACTCTGTTATAAGTTAGACCTTAACAATATACTTACAGCCCCTTAATCACCAATGATATGTTCTGTGTTTATTGATTTTTCTTGTTGCCATACTCCATGGTTCATATTTTCAACTTGTTGGGTTCTGTACAGAGAACAACCGTGAAACTGTCTTCTTAAATGCTCCCTTCACTTCTTTATTTCTTAGGGTATATATTATGGGGTTCAAAAATGGACTGACAACTGTGTACATAAGAGAAATCATTTGGTCGCTTCGCGGAGTGTAGCTGGACTTGGGTATTAAGTAGGTGAAGAGTGCTGTCCCAAAAAATAGTGTCACCACCATGAGGTGTGAGGAGCAAGTGGAGAAGGCTTTTCTCCTTCCCTTAGCAGAAGGAAGTTTGAGGATGGTTGAAATTATACGGATGTAGGAGAGGATGATCAGTAGGAAAGGACTCATGATGAAAATAGTAGACACTGCCATCACAAGAATCTCATTTTTGGAGGTGTCTGTGCATGCCATTTTCACCACTGGTAGGATATCACAGAAGAAGTGCTGGATGTGTTTA
Organism: Podarcis raffonei; assembly: GCF_027172205.1. NCBI lineage: Eukaryota > Metazoa > Chordata > Lepidosauria > Squamata > Lacertidae > Podarcis > Podarcis raffonei. The sequence goes on along the minus strand of NC_070614.1, from coordinate 31,016,520 downwards.
GAACCACAGAAGGGTAAGCTGAATATCCATGTTGTTTGAGCAATTTCTACTGAGATGCAAGTAATCCATGATGCAGCTGCAAGCTGTGCACATACCCGGCGGTTCATGATTACTGTGTAGTGCAATGGATGGCATATGGCAACATAGCGATCATATGCCATAGCTGCCAAGAGGCAACATTCTGTCAGGCCCAGGATGGTGAAGGCATACATCTGGGCTGCACATCTTGCTAGGGATATGCTTTTATGCTCTGTTAACAAATGTACCAGCATCTGCGGTACCACACTAGTGGTGTAACACATTTCTAAGAATGATAGGTTTACCAAAAAGAAGTACATGGGAGTCTGAAGAGAAGGGTTGAGTTTTATGAGCAGAATAATGAGCACGTTTCCCAGCAAGGTGATTATGTATGTCACCAGAAAAACAAAAAACAGCAAGATTTGCAGTTCAGCAAGATATGAAAACCCCTCCAGAATGAACTCATTCAGATTGGTCTGGTTCTCACCTAGTTTTTCCATAGAATGGATATCCTGTGTGGAAAAGGAAACGACAAATACAGACCATTAATTAAATCAGGTAATCATAGTAGAGGCACCTGGAGCATCCAAAAGACCCATCTAGTGGATAATCCTAATCTCACCGTGGCAAAACAGAAGCCTACACGAAGCCCTCAAACAGGACAATAATGCAATAGCTCTCTCCCCAATGAGGATTGCTTTCTGTGACTTTGAACGTAAGATGGCAAGCAGTCATTAGGAGAATCTTACTGGAGGCAAAAAAGTTCCCAAATTTTCCCACATTCCTTCTCAGGGTTTGGAGTTCTTAATTTACTGGCTTTCTCACTGGAAATAAAACCAATACATTTAAGAATCCTTCCATGGTTCCTTTCACATTTCTCAATCTTTCAATGAGCACAGTGTAAACACAATTTAGTTGCATTTTCAGCTTCCTCATATATCCCTGCTCTCTCCAAGTGCATGCACATTGCTAGTGTACAGCAATGCATGTTGAGAAAAAAGGATGCAATAAAGAAGCTGTGTTATGTTTCCCCCCCCTGTTGACCAAAAACAGTGGTCAATGACGCAGCTCTTTAAATATTAACAAATCTATCATTACATAAGAGTTCATGGTCAACAATTCACCAATGCTACTGATGACTTATATGAATTCCTAAAAAAGCATAAAAGAGTAAACTTGATCCAGTTGTACATGCATTTGGATCAAGTTTATCACCAGTTGTGTTTTATCACTGTACAGAGCTGCATTATATCTCAGCAAAGCACAACACTTTTAAAAAAGCCATCACATGTTCAATACCATCACATTGTTATTATTGATGCTGCCAGAACACATTCGTGCAGATTATTTTTTAAGTCACAAAGTAATATATTTGCCCCTTGCATCAAAGCTTTTGAGGCTGGGATGGAGAACTTGTGGTTTTCCAGCTGTTAGTGGACTATTTTCCATGTCTGTCACGGACAATGGAACTCGGATTCCACTAAAACCTGGGGGTCACCCAAAGATCTCCCACCCATGTTTTACAGCATGCTTAGTATCAGCTCATCTGATCTGTTTGGTGAAGCAGACTTCAAATTGCAACCTCCTATTAGCCATGAAATGGAAAGCACTCAGGTACAATGGGTTGTACTCAACACTGCTCTTCCACTCACAGAAGAGACTCTACTTGTGCATGGGAACTTAGATTCTCCTGAAGCACCCACACACCCTCAAAACCTGCTCTAGGAGGTTCAGCGACCTTATGGAGCACAGTGGGGAAAGGGGGGGGACATGTGATCAGAAAATGAAACTGAAGTCCCATTGCTTGAATGCTATGAGCACTGTAACTTTTCTTCACTGTGATCTGTGGCTATGCAGGTAGAGTAAGGTAAAACACTGAAAAACACACACTGGTTTGATTTGAATCATTTATATTCCTTTATTTCTTCATTTCTTTCATGGCTGGAATTTTCTTCGTTGTAAATTAAAAATGAAGATACATAGATGATAGAGATAAATAGAGAGAGAGAGAGAGAGAGAGAGAGAGAGAGAGAGAGAGAGATGATAGATGATGATAGATGATAGATGATAGAATATCTCACAGCTGAGATTCTCCTAACAGTATCTAGCTATAAAAGCGTCTCTCTTCACTACAGACACACATACCAGAATTAATACACAGTCAATCGTGATCAAACGTTCTTTGACTTAGATGTAACAATCATACCTTACTCCCATAAAATCTTACTTTGCAAAAGAAGTAACTGCTGTTTCGTGTGTCAGGGCAGTGCACAATGATGCACCAAACAAAGATATTTTCATATATGTGATCTCATTCTTGATGCAACTCAATTTCGAAGGAATACGTTTGGGAATTTTCTGCTAACTAATCCATTGGGGTAAGAATGGCTAACAAAAAAAATATGCATTTAATCCTTGGGTGATGCAATAAATTACAATTACTTCCAGAAACCTCACATTTTTATAGGAATTGAAAATACAGCTTTTCAATGCAATCTAAATTTCACCCATCTAATTTCCTGTGGGCAAAAGGGGCTGGACTCAAAACCTCTTTCAGATTTTTTTCTACAACCAAGCAGTATATAAATTTTATGAAATAAATGAATGGATGAATAAAAAAGACTAGGTAGTCATGTTTGGTTAGAATAACATGAATGGAGTCGGTCGTGCAGTGCATTGTATACATACCAACAGCTGCATCCAGTACACTATACAAGGGCTTGAGTTATACACAGTCCTTCATCAGTCTGGATAATTATCTAAGGCAAATGAAGACCAACTTCGAAGGGAGTGGAAGTTGCGGTTCAGCATGGCTGTAGTTATTCGGGGTGGCCTCCCAGCTTCAGCCTGGCTGTGGGAGGAGCACTGGTTGCTGGAGCTCACCCACATTTGTAGCCACAAAATAACACTTGCTGAAACAAAGATAGTTTTCAGTGCCAAAAGCTCATCACTGAAGGAGGGTGCTAGGGGCTGCATTGGCATTAGGGCCTTGGGTGGCACCTAATGTGTGTGTGGGAGATACTCCCCACAGGGGAGAATTTTAGTAAAATCTCAAACGTGGTCATGCACACACTTTGTGTGTGTCAGAACTGGGTCTGTGAGTAAATGAATGCCTAAGATTTATTGAGAAAAGATGTCAACTGGATGACAGCAATAAACCAGAAAAACCATTGTTACTGAGTGTGCTTCACACTCAGCTGTTGAGTAATCATGTAAGACACATGTAAAAAGCAGGTTCCTGTACAGCAAAGTGTGTTCTCCCTCATGAAGAGCACAGGTTGCGGGCGGGGCTGACAAGACACCTCACTGTTACTAGGCAAATGGTTTGGCCATCCTTTAAGCAGGGACGGGCTGTTACTGAGGAAATCTAGATGTTGCCATTTGTTGATAGACAGCCCTATTTGTTAAATACAATGCTCGCAGTGAAGAACTTCCTCTTTTTGCTGCTTACTTCGGATCACCCACCCTCCCTTCCCTAATTTTAGGCTGTTTGCTTGACCTTGCTATGCCTGACATGGGGTCGTCTGCTTTGGGGCAGGGGCCTGGTAGGAATTTTGTCCATTTGGCTGATTAGTGTGTGCCACTTGGTTTTTGCCTACTGCGTAGCAGATCATCACAACTTGTAAGGTTTGCGGTTAGGCATTGGTCTTGGAATAGGTTGGTGGAGGGGTATGGATTTGGCTATGCCTGCCCCTCCAAAATGCTGCTGCTGCTTCAAGGGTTAAAGGAACCCAGGGGCTCCCCATGCTTTTGTCCGAAACCCCCTGGCAAGGGACTAGGGCCACGCAAGCCCCTGGGAGCATTCTGGGGAGAGGTGAGGCATGGTTCCCAGTCCAGTCTCTCTCCCCAGGTGACTTACCCTTGCTGACTTCGCGGGGGGTGCGAACGTCAGAGCTGTCCCCATGCAGGGTCAGTTAGTGCTACCAATGCCTAAGCAAACATTCACATTGCTGTAATTTGAATAAAGTTGTGGCCAAAATTATGCCAAAAACCTTAAACAAAATTAAGTGTCAATTGTGTTTTTCTTTGGGGGGGGGGTGTCTTGGGGACCTGGACGCGCAAACAGTCTACAAAAAGAAATAATCAAAGCACATGTGGATTTATCCATGAATCCCTCCCAAATGATCAATACAGTCAGTCCAGGTTGCATTGGGTTGGGATCTGGTTGGCTTCCTGGAATAATGCAGCCACGAGCTGCATTTGAATGAAATATTTACATCACCTTAATCAGCAGTTATGTCTTTGGTTTTTACTTTTCATCTTTTTTCAATGCTGCATTCTTCAGATATTCAGCTAGTTGGGTTTTGTGGGTTTTCTTTTCTTTTATGCTTTCTGCAATTCTTTATTTCTTAGGGTATATATTATGGGATTTAAAACTGGAGTGACAACTGTGTACATAAGAGCACTCATTTGGTCACTCTGTGAAGTGTAGCTGGACTTGGGCATTAAGTAGGTGAAGAGGCCTGACCCAAAGAATAATGCCACTACAGTGAGGTGTGAGGAGCAAGTGGAGAAGGCTTTCCACCTTTGCTCAGCAGAATGAAGCTTAAGGATGGTTGAAATTATACGTACGTAGGAGAGGATAATCAGTAGGAATAGACTCATGATAAAAGTGATGGTCACTGCCATGACAGCAATCTCATTTTTGGAGGTATCTGTGCATGCCATTTTCACCACTGGTAGGATATCACAAAAGAAGTGCTGGATGTGTTTAGAACCACAGAAGGGTAAGCTGAAGATCCATGCTGTTTGAGCAACTTGAACCAAGAAGCAAATAATCCACGCTGCGGCTGCCAACTTTGTACATACTTGGTGGCTCATGATTACTGTGTAGTGCAATAGGTGGCATTTGGCAACATAGTGATCATACGCCATGGCTGCCAGGAGGCAGCATTCTGTCATCCCCAGGAAGGTAAAGGCATACATCTGGGCTGCACATCTAGCTTTGGAAATGCTTTTATGCTTTCTTTACAGATATGCCAACATCTGGGGCACCACAATAGTGGTGTAACCAATTTCTAACCAAGAATGGTTTACCAGAAAGAAGTACTTGGGTGTTTGAAGGGAATGGTTGAGTTTCACAATCAGAATTATGAGCATGTTCCCAACTCTGTTGCCAAATGTTCAGCTGGTTGGATCATGTGCAGAGAAATTTTTTATAACTGATTCTCAAATGCTCTATTCACTTCTTCTTCTTAGGGTACATGTTACTTTATCTACTTGCACTGGTATGCTCTCACACTGCTAGGTTAGCAGAAGCTGGGACAGAGCAACAGGAGCTCACCCTGTTATGCAGGTTTAAACCACAGACCTTCCGATTGACAAGCTCAGGAGGCTCAGTGGTTTACACCACAGCACCACCCACAAGCCTAGCCACTAAGACTTCTAGAGATTTCTAACGGTTGGGAAAGATAACTGGCAGATTATCCTTCCCAACTCTTTCAGAACTCACCTGAAATAAAGTACCGACCTGTTTCAGAATTCCCAGTTATTGGAACCTAAACTGTACCATGTCTGTGATAAGTCTAAGAAGCTGAAGAATGTCAAAGCTGTACACTAACCAACTTATGAAAACCCTATGAGATCTGATGAGTTCAGTGTGTGCATAGTTTGCCGTTTCTTTGAAGATTACCAACTCCTGTATTATTTCTGTTTATTATTCTTGTTCTAAATTAAATCCTTTTCCGGTTCAAATTCCATACAGTAAGTCTCCGAGTATGAGTTTTTTTAAAGAAGAAAAATACAGTATACTAGTAGAGTAAACTAATCATGCTGTACAGGTTCTGGTATTGCAAACAGTATAAGAAATCTAATCATCAAAGAAGGTACAGATTTATGGTTAAACCAAAGAGTCACTCCAAAATTATTGCTGCGGTACAGGCAATATAGGTGGCTAGGTTGGAAACAGGTTCACTTCTGTAATAACTGTTATAAATTAGACCTTAACAATATACTTACAGCCATTTAATCAAAAATTATTTGTCCTGTTTTTATTTATTTTTCTTGTTGCCATACTCCATGGTTCATATTTTCAACTTGTTGGGTTCTGTACAGAGAACAACCGTGAAACTGTCTTCTTAAATGCTCCCTTCACTTCTTTATTTCTTAGGGTATATATTATGGGGTTCAAAAATGGACTGACAACTGTGTACATAAGAGAAATTATTTGGTCACTCTGTGGAGTATGGCTAGACTTCGGCATTAAGTAGGTGAAGAGGCCTGACCCATAGAATAATGTCACCACCATTAGGTGTGAGGAGCAAGTAGAGAAGGCTTTTCTCCTTCCCTTAGCAGAAGGAAGTTTGAGGATGGTTGAAATTATATGGATGTAGGAGAGGAGGATGAGCAGGAAAGGACTCATGATGAAAATAATAGACACTGCCATGACAAGAATCTCATTTTTGTAGGTGTCTGTGCATGCCGTTTTCATCACTGGTAGGATATCACAAAAGAAGTGCTGGATGTGTTTAGAACCACAGAAGGGTAAGCTGAAGATCCATGCTGTTTGAGCAACTTGTACCAAGAAGCAAATAATCCACGCTGCGGCTGCCAACTGTGTACAGACTTGGTGATTCATGATTTCTGTGTAGTGCAATGGGTGGCATATGGCAACATAGCGGTCATATGCCATAGCTGCCAAGAGGCAACATTCTGTCAGCCCCAGCATGGCAAAGGCATACATCTGGGCTGCACATCTTGCTAGGGATATGCTTTTATGCTCTGTTAACAAATGTACCAGCATCTGCGGCACCACACTAGTGGTGTAACACATTTCTAAGAAAGATAGGTTTACCAGAAAGAAGTACATGGGAGTCTGAAGAGAAGGGTTGAGTTTTATGAGCAGAATAATGAGCATGTTTCCCAGCAAGGTGATTATGTATGTCACCAGAAAAACAAAAAACAGCAAGATTTGCAGTTCGGCAAGATATGAAAACCCCTCCAGAATGAACTCATTCAGACTGGTCTCATTCTCACCTAGTTGTTCCATAGAATGCTTAACCTGTATGGAAAAGGAAAAGATATATACAGATCATTAATCAAATCTGGTAATTATAGTAGAGTTAGCTGGAGCATGCAAAAGGCCCATCTAGTGCATAATACTAATTTCACTGTGGCAAAACAGAAGCCTACGGGAAGCCTTCAAAGAGGATAATAATGCAATAGCTCTCTTCCCAATAGGATTACTATCTGTGACAATGGAAGTAAGATAAAGGGGCGAGGGGGGGCATGTGATCATAAAATGAAATTGAAGTCCCATTGCTTGAATGCTATGAGCACTGTACCTTTTCTTCACTGTGATCTGTGGCTTTGTAGGTAGAGTAAGGTAAAACACTGGAAAACACACACTAGTTTGATTTGAATCGTTTATATTCCTTTATTTCTTCATTTCTTTCATGGCTGGAATTTTCTTGGTTGTAATATAAAAATGAAGATAGATACATGATAGAGATAGATGATAGATAGACAGACGGATAGATAGATAGATGACAGAATATCTCACAGTTGAGATTCTCCTAACAGTATCTAGCTATAAAAGCATTACAGACAAATATACCAGAATTAAAACACAGTCAATCGTGATCAAAAGTTCTTTGACTTAGATGTAACAATCATACCTTAGTCCCATAAAATCTTACTTTGCAAAAGAAGTAACTGCTGTTTCGTGCGTCAGGGCAGTGCACAATGATGCACCAAACAAAGATATTTTCATATATGTGATCTCATTCTTGATGCAACTCAATTTCGAAGGAATACGTTTGGGAATTTTCTGCTAACTAATCTATGGGGGCAAGAATGGCTAACTAAAAATATATACATTTAATCCTTGGGTTATGCAAAAAATTACAATTACTTCCAGAAACCTCACATTGTTATAGGAATTGGAAATACAGCTTTTCAATGCAATCTAAATTTCACCCATCCAATTTCCTGTGGGCAAAAGGGGCTGGACTCAAAACTTCTTTCAGGTTTTTTCTACAACAATAAAAAAGACTAGGTAGTCATGTTTGGTTAGATTAACATGAATGGAGTCGGTCGTGCAGTGCATTGTATGCATACCAACAGCTGCATCCAAAACACTATACAAGGACTTGAGTTATACACAGTCCTTCATCAGTCTGGATAATTATCTAAGGCAAATGAAGACCAACTTCGAAGGGAGTGGGAAGTTGCGGTTCAGCATGGCTGTAGTTATTCGGGGTGGACTCCTGGCTCCAGCCTGGCTGTGGGAGGAGCACTGGTTGCTGGAGCTCACCCACATTTGTAGCCACAAAATGACACTTGCTGAAACAAAGATAGTTTTCAGTGCCAAAAGCTCATCACTGAAGGAGGGTGTTAGGGGCTGCATTGGCATTAGGGCCTTGGGTGGCACCTAATGTGTGTGTGGGAAATACTCCCCACAGGGGAGAATTTTAGTAAAATCTCAAACGGGGTCATGCACACACTTTGTGTGTGTCAGAATTGGGCCTGTGAATAAATGGATAACTAATATTTATTGAGAAAAGATGTCAACTGTATGACAGCAATAAATCAGAAAAACCATTGTTACTGAGTGTGCTTCACACTCAGCTGTTGAATAATCATGTAAGACACATGTAAAAAGCAGGTTCCTGTACAACAAACAGTCTACAAAAAGAAATAATCAAAGCACATGTAGATTTATTGTTAAAAGCAAGAATCCCTCCCAAATGATCACTGATATACAGAAAGTCCAGGTTGCATTGGATTGGGATCTGGTTGGCTTCCTGCAATAATGCAGCCACGAGCCACATTTGAATCAAATATTTACATCCCCTTAATCAGTAGTTACGTCTTTGGTGCTTACTTTTCATCTTTTTTCTGTACTCCATTCTTCAGATATTCAGCTAGTTGGGTTTTGTGGAGAGAAGACCCTTGCAATTGTTTTCTTATATGGTTTTTTCAATTCTTTATTTCTTAAGGTATATATTATGGGATTTAAAACTGGAGTGACAACTGTGTACATAAGAGCACTCATTTGGTCACTCCGTGAAGTGTAGCTGGACTTGGGCATTAAGTAGGTGAAGAGGCCTGACCCAAGGAATAATGTTACCTTCGTGAGGTGTGAGGAGCAAGTGGAGAAGGCTTACCGCCTTTGCTCAGCAGGAGGAAGGTTAAGGCTGGTTGAAATTATACAGACTTAGGAGAAGATAATCAGTAGGAATGGACTCTTGATGAAAGAAATGGTCACTGCCATGACTGCAATCTCATTTTTGTAGGTAGCTGTGCATGCCATTACAAAAATGAGATTGCAGTCATGGCAGTGACCATTTCTTTCATCAAGAGTCCATTCCTATCGTGAAGCTGAGGCTCCAGTACTTTGGCCACCTCATGAGAAGAGAAGACTCCCTGGAGAAGACACTGATGCTGGGAAAGATGGAGGGCACAAGGAGAAGGGGGCGACAGAGGATGAGATGGTTGGATAGTGTTCTCGAAGCCACAAACATGAGTCTGACCAAACTGCGGGAGGTAGTGGAGGACAGAGGTGCCTGGCGTGCTCTGGTCCATGGGGTCACGAAGTGTCGGACACGACTAAACGACTAAACAACAAAAGTGCATGCCATTTTCACCACTGGTAGGATATCACAAAAGAAGTGCTGGATGTGTTGAGAACCACAGAAGGGTAAGCTGAAAATCAATGCTGTCTGAGCAACTTGTACCCAGAAGGAAATAATCCATGCTGCAGCTGCCAACTTTGTACAGACTTGGTGATTCATGATTACTGTGTAGTGCAATGGGTGGCATATGGCAACATAGCGGTCATCTGCCATAGCTGCCAGGAGGCAACATTCTGTCATCCCCAGGATGTTGAAGGCATACATCTAGCACATCTTTTTTTTAAAAAAAAAATTAATATTTATTGAAGTTTTGACAATAAACACTAACAATAACAATAACAACAAAAACAACACAAATACAAAAAATAAACAATCAAACACTTTAAAAACAACAAAAAAACCACAAAGTTAAACCTTCTATAATATCCCTTCATTAGCTTGTTTCTTTGACTTCCTCACACCTCCCTTTTTGTATTCTACTTCAATTTGTTATTTCAGCAAATCCTTATAATTTAACTTTGCCTGCTTTCCCTCAATATTATATAACATATAATCTTAAAAAAAGCTTATGCAAAAGTCAGATTGTTTAATTCCAGTCTCTTTCTAAACTTCTTTAATTTTACTATATTTCTGTAAATAGTCTTTAAATTTCTTCCAATCTTCTTCCACCATCTCTTCTCCCTGGTCTCGAATTCTGCTGGTCATTTCCGCCATTTCCATATAGTCCATCATTTTCATCTGCCATTATTCCCAGGTGGGTAGATCTTGTGTCTTCCAGTATTTTGCAATGAGTATTCTTGCTGCTGTTGTAGCATACATAAGAAAAGTTCTATCCTTCTTTGGCACCAGTTGGCCGACCATGCCCAGGAGGAAGGCCTCTGGTTTCTTCAAGAAGGTATACTTAAATACCTTTTTAATTTCATTATAGATCATTTCCCAGAAGGCATCTTTGGGCATGTCCACCAAAGGTGAAAAAATGTACCTTCGGTCTCTTTACATTTCCAGCATTTATTATCAGACAAGTGGTAAATTTTTGCTAGCTTGACTGGTGTCATGTACCACCTGTAAACCATTTTCATTATGTTCTCTCTTAGGGCATTACATGCCGTAAATTTAATACCGGTGGTCCATAACTGTTCCCAGTCAGCCGCCATAATATTATGTCCAACATCCTGTGCCCACTTAATCATAGCTGATTTCACCGTCTCATCCTGGGTATTCCATTTCAGCAGCAAGTTATACATTTTTGACAGATTTTTACTTTTGGAATCTAGTAACTGTTTCCAATTTTGATTTTTCCATCTGAAAACCAATTTTTTTATCCAAATTGTAAACCTCCATTATTTGATAATAATGGAGCCAGTCACGCACCTTGTTCTTTAACTTTTCAAAACTCTGTAGTTTCAACTTGTCTCCTACCTGTTCCAAAATTCCCCAATACTTCGGCCAATTGGCCTCCATATTGAGTTTTTTCAGAGCTTTCGATTCCATTGGAGACAGCCACCTTGGGGTCTTATTTTCCAATAAATCCTTATATCTTATCCAAACGTTGAAAAGGGATTTTCTAACAATATGATTCTTAAATGCTCTATGTACTTTGACCTTATCATACCACAGATATGCATGCCATCCGAATACATTATTAAAGCCTTCCAAATCCAAAACATCAGTATTTTCAAGAAGTAGCCATTCCCTCAGCCAGCAAAACGCAGCTGATTCATAATACAATTTAAAGTCCGGCAGGGCAAAACCACCCCTTTCTTTAGCATCAGTTAAAATCTTGAATTTTATTCGGGGTTTCTTGCCCTGCCAGACAAATCTTGAAACATCTGTCTGCCACTTCTTGAAACACTCCATCTTGTCTATGATCTGCAATGCTTGAAACAAAAATAACATTCTAGGCAATACATTCATCTTTATAACAGCAATTCGGCCCAGCAATGATAATTTCAGATTTGACCATATCTCTAGATCCCTTTTCACCTCTGACCAACATTTTTCATAATTGTCTTTAAATAAGTTAACATTTTTGGCTGTCAAATTCACCCCTAAATATTTCACTTTCTTAACCAATGTTAATCCTGTCTCTTTCTGAAACTTCTCTTTCTCACCATCTGTTAGGTTTTTCTCTAACACCTTAGTTTTCATTTTGTTCAATTTAAAACCGGCTACGCGGGTGGCGCTGTGGGTAAAAGCCTCAGCGCCTAGGGCTTGCCGATCGAAAGGTCGGTGGTTCGAATCCCCGTGGTGGGGTGCGCTCCCGCTGCTCGGTCCCACCGCCTGCCAACCTAGCAGTTCGAAAGCACCCCCGGGTGCAAGTAGATAAATAGGGACCGCTTACTGGCGGGAAGGTAAACAGCGTTTCCGTGTGCTGCGCTGGCTCACCAGATGCAGCTTTGTCACGCTGGCCACGTGACCCGGAAGTGTCTCCGGACAGCGCTGGCCCCCGGCCTCTTGAGTGAGATGGGTGCACAACCCCAGAGTCTGTCAAGACTGGCCCGTACGGGCAGGGGTACCTTTACCTTTACTGTTCCAAAATCTTGAATTAATTCCAGTACTCTTTTTGTACTGGACTCTGGTTCCTGCAGTGTCAATACCAAGTCATCTGCATATGCTTTCAACTTATACTGTTTTGCTCCTACCTGAATACCTTTAACCAATTGGTCCCTTCTAATTATATTTAGCAAAACCTCCAAAACAGATATTAAAAGCAATGGGGAAATTGGGCAACCTTGTCGTGTACCTTTCTCAATTTTAAATTCTTCTGTTACTACATTGTTCACAATTAGCTTGGCCTTTTGCTCTGAGTAGATTGTACCTATACCATTCTCAAACCCCTGACCAACCCCCATCCCTTGTAGATTTTTCTTCATAAAACTACAAGAAATGTTGTCAAAGGCTTTTTCCGCGTCCACAAATATAAGAACAGCTTTAGTATTAATGTCCTCTTGTAGTTTCTCCAAAATATTTATTATGTTCCTTGTATTATCAGACAGATGTCTGCCCAGGAGAAAGCCCGCTTGATCTTTATGAATTCCTTCTGCTAATACTTTTTTCAGTCTTTTGGCCAAAATGTCTGCAAATATTTTGTAATCCACATTGAGTAGGGATATGGGGCGGTAGTTCTTAAGCTGTGTCTTTTCAGATTCTATTTTCGGTATAAGTGTAATATAGGCTTCCTTCCACGACTCAGGTGCCTTTTCCCATCCAGTATTTCATTACAAACGTCCTTTAATGGTTGTATTATCCACTCCTTCAGTGATTTGTAGTACTTCGCAGACAAACCATCTGGACCTGGTGATTTACCCAATTGCATATTCTGAATGGCTGATTCCACTTCCTGATCCGTTATTTTATAGTTCAACATTAATTTATTTTCTTGTGAAATTGTTGGTAAACCATTTAATTTCAAGAAGCAATCAATGTCTATTTCTTTCTGCGGCTCCTATGTATATAACTGTTTAAAATACCTCTGGAAGCACTTTCTTATCTCTCCTGGATTCTGTATGTTCTTTCCTTCCACTTCCAAATTTGTAATGGTATTCAATTTTTGTCTTTTTTCAATTGCCAGGCCAGCAATTTCCTGCATTTATTTGCCGACTCAAAAGTTTTTTGTCTCATTTGTTTAATTTTCCATTCTATTTCCTGATTCATCAGTTTCATGTACTGTACTTGGTATAGCTTTATCTCTTTCAAAATCTCCTGTGATTTTGGATTCACTCTCAATTTCTTTTCTCCTTCTTTTATCTTTTCCAAAATTTTATCTTTTTTCTCATTCTGTAGTCTTTTCCTGATTGCATTCTGTTGTATCAAAAATCCTCTCATAACAGCTTTACTTGTGTCCCATATTACTCTTTTCTCGACCGTTGTGTTCAAATTGATCTCAAAATAGTCTCTCAGGGTTTTTGGGGCCTTCTTAATCATGTCTTCATTTCTAAATAAAGAGTCATTCATCCTCCATCTGAAGGATCCAATTGGCATCAATTTCAATTCCATCTTAACAGCATTATGGCAGAGCAAGTTTTAGGACAGATTTCCACTTTCATAATTTTCGGAGCCAGTCCTCTGGTTGCCCATATTTGATCAATCCTTGTCCATGTCATTTTAGCCTCAGAGAAGAATGTTCCCTCTTTTTCCAGAGGGTTCTTTAATCTCCAAGTGTCAGTTAAGTCCAAGGTGTCCGTCATATCAAAAAAGGTTTTTGGTAATCTACCATCCTTGGTGACTACCTGTTTCTGAGCTTTATCCATGTTGGTGGAAACTACTCCATTCATATCCCCCATCAAAATCAAGTTATAATCCAAATAATCCAACAAAGTCTCATGTAGCTTTTTAAAGAACTCCGATTTTCCGTCATTTGGTGCATAAATGCAATTAAAATTCTCTCTCCCTGTGATTGGATTTCTATTGCCACGATTCTTCCATGTTCATCCTTAAATTTAAATTTCGGTGATAAATTTTCCTTTGCGTAGATTACTACTCCTCTTTTTTTGACTTTGTCTGATGAAATAAATTCCTGTCCCAATTTTTTATTACTGAGGAGTTTCCTGTGTATTCTAGTCACATGCGTTTCTTGTAAGCAGATCACATCCAATTGTTCCTTTTGTAATATGTGAAAAAAATTTCATCTCCTTTCGGGTACATTACAACCATTAATGTTCCAACTTAATATTTGTAGTGACATGGTGTACTTATTCTGCTTTTCCTCCAACTGCGCCCTGGGGTTGTTCTTCCTCTGTTGGTTTCACTCTGTTGTTCAGTCCAAAAGATAAGTTCAGTACGTCCAATGCTGATGCACTCGGCTGTTGTCCTGTCTCTTTATGTAAGTCTTCTTCGTATTTCTCCAAAAATTTATTTTTATCTTCCACTGATTTTATTTTGTTTGTTTTTTTAAATAATTTTTATTAACAGGCCAATCACATCATATTGTTCAAATCACATTAGTTCCAAATTATACAGCCAAATTTTAATTTTTTTGGGGGGTACCCATATATCAAGCTCCACACGAGTCCAAAATTCCGGCTAAGTCCAGACTTCACTTATTTTACTGCATTAATTAATCAGTCCTATCCAGTTCAGTCCAGATAGTTCTTTATATATTTTCTTCATCTTGTTGTTGTCGTACATTCCTTTCTTTGCGATCTCTGATGATTCTCATAAGCAGACTGAAAACTGGTTTCTCTGTGTGGGATTAGTCCAGGACAGCCGTGTTCAACACCTCCGTAAACAAAATTAATCTTCATTGTCTTTTATTTTTCCAGGCTAGCCGAATAAATCAAATAGATCAAGGGACTCTGTCAGATCAAACTTCAGTTTCGTACTCCTTCTCTTTCCAGCATTCCTGATTCTCCTCCCCCATCTCTCTTTTCTTTTCTCCGGCAGCCTGTCATGGCGAGACGCCATTTTTTTACTGCGTCATAAAAATTCCTCAGCGTCCACCGATCTTATTTTCCACCTCCCACACAGTCTTAAACTTCTGCTTATGCTTCTTAAAAAAGACGCAACGATCTTGTTTCTTTCTGGAGTGGAGGGTTATTTTTGTCACATCATATAAAGAAAAAAAAAGTTTTTCCTCCACCCCCCTTCGTTCCAAACATACAGTCTCTTGGTGATGACATATCAAAAGATTTACTTATCCATCCATCGCTTTCAGTCGCAGAGATCCATTATTCAGCAGCCTTATCTGTCGAGCTTTGCTTGATATATGTGCTTCAGCTTCATTTCCAATCATCTGTTTCCAATTATAATTCCGGGCTGAAGCAACCAGCATGCGCTAATCGGAATCGGCGTCAGGAAGAGCTGACCTCACCGAGGGCTTGTGCCAAGTGTTCTGCACCCCCATCTCTCAGATCAGGGGGTGCATTGTGAACACCGCTGGCCAGGCAGCACCCCACCACATCCTGGGGGGGGGGGAAGGCTGCCTACTTCCCATAGCAGCCCCTAAACTACCTCATGTGGGTCAGAGAGATGTTATTGTCGGCCATCTTCCAATGCGCCCCCTGGTGGGCCCCCCTCCCACTGATTTTATTTTGGTCTTCCTTCCTCTGTATGTAAAAGATAGGCCTTTGGGGAATTCTCACCTGAAGTTAATTTTGTTCTTTCTCAAGAGGCCTACTAGATCGTAGTAGTCCCCTCTTAGCTCCAAAAGGTGTTTCGGTATATCCTTGAAGATTTCCACTCTTGATTGTACAATTTCCAAAGACTTTTCGTAATGGCAACTCAGAATTTTATCTCTCTCCTCTTTAGATTGTAGTGTAATCAGGCAATCTCTTATTCTAGTCTTTTCTTTCTCTCCTCCTCTTCCAAGTCTAAAGGCTGTCACAATTCTAAATTCCTCCTCTTCCAAATTCCAATAATCTTGAAATTCTTTGGTGATGAAGTCTGCCAAACTGCCAGTTTCCAACTCTGGAACTCCTCTGACCCTTAAGTTGGTTTGTTTATCTTTCAGCTCAATCATAGACAATTTCAATTTATGTTCATCCAGCTGTTTTCGTAAGTCTGGAATTTCTTCTGCTTCCAACTTTTGTACTTTCGATTCAGTGGCAGACGCCTTGCCAATCGCAGTCTCAGCTATTTCCTTAGCTTCTTCTGCAGTTCGTTTTATTGCTTTATTTTCCTCTATTAATTCCTGAATAGATTGTGTATTTCTGTTCATATCCTTATTTAGTTGCTCCAGTGATACATTTATTTTTTCAAATGCTTTAACAAAAGTCTCCTCTGAAATCATCACCTTGGATTGTACTGGAGCTGGAGGTATATTGGAAGAGGCCGAAAGGCCTGCTGTTGATTGCCTTCGAGAGTGTTGCCACTGTTTCCCAGACCTTAAAGTTCCCTCACGAGACTCTTTTCCATTTGCCATAACAATTAAAGGAATTTCAAGGTCACTCTCACAGTCTCATAGTGGAAAATCCCCAATCTCACAGTTCTCTTATGGCAATGGAAATTTCCTAAAGCCAGTCATTGTAACAATTTCAAAGAACTACCTCTTGGGGGAGATAGTTGCAATGTATTCTCAGAGTTTTTGATACTTAATAGATTTTGAAATTATGTAGATACTTTCAATTATAGTCCAATTTTTGTTATTTTTGTTGCTTTCCTAAAAGTTTATACAGCTGGAAACAAACTCTCTTTTTTCACACCCAAAGAGAGCTTCTTCAAAGTAACAAAGTACAATAATCCCTCAGCAGACCAAGTCCAGGTTTAAAATGGTGGGTTTCTTCATGTCTTAAAATACTAACCCCCTGCAGGTATTTAAAATGTCCATAGAAAACACCCCCTCTTTCTCCTGCCAAAAAAGGGGGGGAGTCTTCCAAAGAACTGGATTTAACGTTTATAAGCAACTTTCCAAAACTTTGCTTTCAGTCTCTTTGCTTTGTTCTATTTACAAAAGCGGAAGGCGGACTTCCTGTTTAAACCTCCCCGCTGTAGCTCCAATTTAAAATTTTAGATTGGTATTTTTTCCCGGAGTTAAACAGTCTTTAACAGTTTTCTTAATGATCTTCCAAATTGTTCTACTCACGGGTAGTTGTTGCAAATCCAATTGGTTCCAGGAAAGAAGTTGGCGCTCTCCGGTCACAGCTATGCGGCTTCACTCCGCGAGGAAGCGATCACTTCGCAGCACCGCGCCGCTCTCTCCTCTCCTCTCCGCTCCGAAAACCTCCCAAAAAAGGGGGGTTTCTTAACGAATGGAGGGGGCGCTGAAGGTGCCAGCCGAGTCACCATGTCACAGGCTTCTCCCACCTGTGTTTTAAAACGGTCCCCCGCTTTCGCCGTAGCAGCGGGACCCGAACTCACGAAGCTCGTCCCTCGGAGAATCAGAGGGACGCCGCCATGAACCGCTGGCGCCAACCCAGAAGTCCTACATCTAGCACATCTAGCTTTGGAAATGCTTTTATGCTTTGTTAACAGATGTGCCAACATCTGGGGCACCACAATAGTGGTGTAACCAATTTCTAAGCAAGAATGGTTTACTAGAAAGAAGTACATGGGAGTTTGAAGGGAATGGTTGAGCTTCACAATCAGAATTATGAGCATGTTCCCAACTCTGTTGCCAAATGTTTAGTTGGTTGGATCATGTGCAGAGAAAAATTTTATAACTGATTCTCAAATGCTCTATTCACTTCTTTTTCTTAGGGTATATGTTATGGGGTTTAAAGAAGGAATCAGTACAGTGTTCATAAAATAAATAATATTGTCACTCACCAGAGTGTAGCTGGATTGGGGCCTAATGGAGGCAAATAAGGCTGTCCCATAGAACAATTTCACTACCATGAAGTGTGAGGATCAGAATGAAATTTAAGTGTAGCCCAGATCACACTGACCAGATGCTTGGAAACTGTGGCTGGATGGTTTCTGTTAGTTTCTGCTTCCTCACTGAGCAGCGAATGCATGTCACAAGACATTGTTTTGCATTCCATAGTCCAAGTTACTGTTGGGTTCCCACGGGAATGGGAGACTGGATGTGACGTACACTGGTTTCGTGTTTTTCAGCGTTCTGTCGTTTCTTTGTTAGAGACGGAGTTGCTTCTCTTCTCTCACAGAAGCAAGATGTATGTCTGTATGCTCTCAGCATAGCTTGTAAATAAACTTCAGAATGTAGCACGTTACCTACTTATCCTTCTGCTGCGGGACTACGCGCTGCTTGGGCTCAAGATAAGAAGAGGCTGTATCAGCTTCAGATGGGCAGGAACTGGTCAAATCTCACAGTTTCATGGGAGCCGATTGAAACTAAATCCTTTGAAGACAGAGGTCCTATGGCTGGGTCGGGATGGCATGGGGATGAGGGACCAACTCCCTTCTCTTGTGGGGGCCCAATTAGTGCCATTGCCTTCCGTTAAGAGTTTGGGTGTAATCCTTGACGCCTCCCTTTCCATGGAGGCGCAGGTTACAGCAACAGCCAAGGCGACATTTTTCCACCTTCGCTGCATCAAGCAGTTGGTCCCTTATCTTTCCCGCCCCGACCTGGCCACAGTGATCCATGCGACGGTCACCTTCAGGCTTGACTACTGTAATTCGCTCTACGCAAGGCTGCACTTGAAGCTGTCCCAGAAACTCCAGCGGGTGCAGAATGCTGCAGAGAGGCTCCTCACGGGGTCTCTGCCATGGGAGCATATCCACCCAGTGCTTTTCCAGCTGCACTGGCTCCCGGTGGAGTACAGGGTCAGATTTAAGGTGCTGATTTTGACCTTTAAAGCCCTTCATGCCTAGGACCCTCGTACCTACAGGACGGTATGCCCCACAGAGAGCCTCAAGCTCCATAAATAGCAACACCCTAGTGATCCCAGGCCCTAAGGAAGTTAGATTAGCTTCAACCAGAGCCAGGGCCTTTTCAACTCTGGCTCCGGCCTGGTGGAACGCTCTGCCTCATGAGACCAGTGCCCTGCAGGATCTGATTTCTTTCCGCAGGGCTTGTAAGACAGAGTTGTTCCACCTGGCCTTTGGCTTGGAGCCAGTTTGATTCCCTTTTAATCTTTCTTTTTTCTTTTCCTTTCTCCTCCTGCGAGGAGGCTACATTTTAATATTTTAATGTTTCAGTATTTTAATTTTGTTTTTAAGTTGTATTCATTCAACTTGTTTTTATTATTGCTTCTTAGCAACTTCATATTTGGAGGTGTCTATGCATACCATTTTTACTAGTGGAGGGACAGTGTACCTCTTGAGTTGTGTGAAAACTACTCTGAAGGAATATTTACAGCAAGAGAAGGCAGTCTCTGATCTGGGAGTTAGATTGAAAGATAAAGGTTATTGTCTTTAAGAGTATACAGAAACACGAGAACTGGAAAGCTGAATTTTAGTGTAGGAGTAGTGGAGTTGTGAGGGAATGCTCTACTTAAACCTCAGTCCAGTAGGAAGAGGGTGTATCTTCTAGTGAGAGAATAATAATCCTAAACTAGTTAGAAGGGGAATGAGTGCTGATTCCCTGGCCTGATATTCTAAGTCTACTAGGTAAAAGGTAAAGGACCCCTGGATAGTTAAGTCCAGTCAAAGGTGACTATGGGGCACATGCTCATCTCACTTTTCAGGCTGAGGGTGTCATCGTTTATCCACAGACAGCTTTCTAGGTCTTGTGGCCAGCATGACTAAACCGCTTCTGCTGCAACGGGACACTGTCATGAGTGCCACAGCACATGGAAACACCATTTACCTTCCTGCTGCTCCGGTACCTATTTATCTACTTGCACTGGTATGCTCTCACACTGCTAGGTAGCAGAAGCTGGGACAGAGCAACGGGAGCTTACCTTGTTATGCAGATTTAAACCACAGACCCTCCGATTGACAAGCTCAGGAGACTCAGTGGTTTACACCACAGCACCACCCACGTGCCTAGCCACTAAGACTTCTAGAGATTTCTAAAGTTTGGGAAGGATAATTGGCAGAACTCACCTGACAGAAAGGACCAACCTGTTTCAGAATCCCCAGTTATTGAAACCTAAACTGTACCATGTCTGTGATAAGTTTAATTACCTGAATAAAATCAAAGCTGTACACTAACCAACTTATTGAAAAGCCTCTGACATCTGATGAGTTCAGTGTGTGCATAGTTTGCTGTTTCTTTGGAGATTTCCAACTCCCATATTATTTCTGTTTATTATTCTTGTTCTGAATTAAATCCTTTTTCTGTTTAAATTCCATACAGTAAGTCTCCGAGTATGAGTTTCTTTAAAGAGGAAAAATACAGTATACAAGTAGAAGTAAACTAATCATGCTGTAGAGGTTCCTGTATAGCAAACAGTATAAGAAATCTAATCATCAAAGAAGGTACAGATTTATGGTTAAATCAAAGAATCACTCCAAAATTATCTCTGAGGTACAGGCAATTTAGGAGGCTAGGTTGGAATCAGGTTCATTTCTGTAATAACTGTTATAAATTAGACCATAACAATATACTTACAGCCATTTAATAAAAAATATGTCCTGTTTTTATTTATTTTTCTTGTTGCCATACTCCATGCTTCAGATTTTCAACTTGTTGGGTTCTATACAGAGAACAACCGTGAAACTATCTTCTTAAATGCTCCCTTCACTTCTTTATTTCTTAGGGTATATATTATGGGGTTCAAAAATGGACTGACAACTGTGTACATAAGAGAAATTATTTGGTCGCTCCGCGGAGTGTAGCTCGACTTGGGTATTAAGTAGGTGAAGAGGGTTGTCCCAAAAAATAGTGTCACCACCATGAGGTGTGAGGAGCAAGTGGAGAAGGCTTTTCTCCTTCCCTTAGCAGAAGGAAGTTTAAGGATGGTTGAAATTATACGGATGTAGGAGAGGATGATCAGCAGGAAAGGACTCATGATGAAAATAATAGACACTGCCATGACAAGAATCTCATTTTTGTAGGTTTCTGTGCATGCCATTTTCATCACTGGTAGGAAATCACAAAAGAAGTGCTGGATGTGTTTAGAACCACAGAAGGGTAAGCTGAAGATCCATGCTGTTTGAATAACTTGTACCAAGAAGCAAATAATCCACGCTGCGGCTGCCAACTGTTTGCAGACTTGGTGGTTCATGATTTCTGTGTAGTGCAGTGTGTGGCATATGGCAACATAGCGGTCATATGCCATAGCTGCCAAGAGGCAACATTCTGTCAGCCCCAGCATGGCGAAGGCATACATCTGGGCTGCACATCTTGCTAGGGATATGCTTTTATGCTCTGTTAACAAATGTACCAGCATCTGGGGCACCACACTAGTGGTGTAACACATTTCTAAGAATGATAGGTTCACTAAGAAGAAGTACATGGGAGTCTGAAGAGAAGGGTTGAGTTTTATGAGCAGAATAATGAGCATGTTTCCCAGCAAGGTGATTATGTATGTCACCAGAAAAACAAAAAACAGCAAGATTTGCAGTTCAGCAAGATATGAAAACCCCTCCAGAATGAACTCATTCAGAATGGTCTGGTTCTTACCTAGTTTTTCCATAGAATGCTTATCCTGTATGGAGAAGGAAAAGATATATACAAATCATGTATTAAATCAGGTAATTATAGTAGAGCTAACTGGAGCATACAAAAGGCTCATCTAGTGCATAATCCTAAATTCACTGTGGCAAAACAGAAGCCTATGGGAAGCCTTCAAACATGACAATAATGCAATAGCTCTCTTCCCGATAGGATTACTGTCTGTGACAATGGAAGTAAGATAAAGCCATTATGATTAGCAGCCATTGAAACTTTCTCGAGTGTAATTAGGATAATCTTACTGGAGGCAAAAAAGTTCCCAAATTTTCCTTAATTCCTTCTCAGAGTTTGGAATTCTAAATTAACTGGCTTTCTCCCTGGAAATAAAACCAATACATTCAAGAATTCTCCCATAGTTCCCTTCATATTTCTCAATCTTTCAATGAGCACTGTGTAGACACAATTTTGTTCCATTTTCAGCTTCCTCATATATCCCTGCTCTTTCTAAGTGCATGCACATTGCTAGTTTACAGATGTCCATGTTGAGAAAAAAGTGCAAGAAAGAAGCAGTGTTATGCTTTTTTGCTGTTGACCAAAAACTGTGGTCAATGATGCAGCTCTTTAAATATTAACAAATCTATCGTTACATAGTTGTTCATGGTCAATAATCCACCATGCTTCTGATGACATGTATGAATTCCTTAAAAAAGCCTAAAAGAGTAAACTTGATCCAGCTGTACATGCATTTCAATTAAGATTATCACCAGTTGTTTTTTATCACTTTAAAGAGCAACATTATATCTGAGCAAAGCACAACACTTTTTAAAAAGCCATCACATGTTCAATACCATCATATTGTTATTATTGATGCTGCCAGAACTCATTCATGCAGATTATTTTTTAAGTCACAAACTAATTTCTTTGCCCCTTGCATCAAAGCCTTTAAGGCTCGGATGAAGAACCTGTGGTTTTCCAACTGTTGGTGGACTATTTTTCATTTCAGTCAGGGACAATGGAACTCGGATTCCACTAAAACCTGGGGGTCACCCACAGATCTCCCACCCATGTTTTACAGCATGCTTCAGTATCAGCTCATCTGAACTGTTTGGTGAAGCAGACTTCAAATTGCAATCGCCTATTAGCCATGAACCTGCCAACCTAGCAGTTCGAAAGCATGTCAAAGTGCAAGTAGATAAATAGGTACCGCTCTGGCGGGAAGGTAAACGGCATTTCCGTGTGCTGCTCTGGTTCGCCAAGAGTGGCTTAGTGATGCTGGCCACATGACCCAGAAGCTGTACGCCAGCTCCCTCGGCCAATAAAGCGAGATGAGCGGCATAACCCCAGAGTCAGTCACGACTGGACCTAATGGTCAGGGGTCTTATTAGCCATGAAATGGAAAGCACCCAGGTACAATGGGTTGTACTCAACACTGCTGTTCCACTCACAGAAGAGACTCCACTTGTGCATGGGAACTTAGATTCTCCTGAAGCACCCACACACCCTCAAAACCTGCTCTAGGAGGTTTAGCAACCTTATGGAGCAGACTGGGGGAAGGGGGGGGGGACATGTGATCAGAAAATGAAACTGAAGTCCCATTGCTTGAATGCTATGAGCACCGTGACTTTTCTTCACTGTGATCTGTCGCTTTATAGGTAGAATAAGTTAAAACAATGACAAACACACACTAGTTTGATTTGAATCGTTTATATTTCTTTATTTCTTCATTTCTTTCATGGCTTGAATTTTCTTGGTTGTAAAATAAAAATGAAGATAGATAAATGATATAGATGATAGATAGATGATGATAGATAGATAGATAGATGATAGATAGATAGATAGATGATAGATAGATAGATGATAGATAGATAATAGATGATAGAGTATCTCACACTCCTAACAGTATCTAGTATAAAAGCATTACAGACACACATACCAGAATTAAAACATAGTCAATCGTGATCAAAAGTTCTTTGATTTAGATGTAACAACCATACCTTACTCCCAAAAAATCTTACTTTGCAAAAGAAGTAACTGCTGTTTCGTGCTGTTTGATGCACCAAACAAAGATATTTTCATATATGTGATCTCATTCTTGATGCAACTGAATTTTGAAGGAATACGTTTGGGAATTTTCTGCTAACTAACCCATGGGGGTAAGAATGGCTAACAAAAAAAATATGCATTTAATCCTTGGGTGATGCAAGAAATTACAATTACTTCCAGAAACCTCACATTTTTATAGGAATTGAAAATACAGCTTTTCAATGCAATCTAAATTTCACCCATCTAATTTCCTGTAGGTAAAAGGGGCTGTACTCAAAACCTCTTTCAAGTTTTTTTCTACATCCAAGAAATATATAAATTTTATTAAATAAATGAATGGATGGATAAAAAAGACTAGGTAGTCATGTTTGATTAGATTAACATGAATGGAGTGGGTCGTGCAGTGCATTGTATGCATACCAACAGCTGCATCCAGTACACTATACAAGGGCTTGAGTTATACACAGTCCTTAATCTAGTGTGTTTGTCAGTGTTTTACATCAGCATGGCTGTAGTTATTAGGGGTGGCCTCCTGGCCCCAGCCTGGCTGTGGGAGGAGCACTGGCTGCTGTGGGGCGCACTGGCTGCTGGTGCTCACCCACAGTTGTAGCAACAAAATGACACTTGCTGAAACAAAGACAGTTTTCAGTGCCAAAAGCTCATCACTGAAGGAGGGTGTTGGTGGCTGCAGTGGCAGTAGGGCACTGGGTGGTACCTAACGTTTGTGTGGGAGATACTCCCCACAGGGGAGAATTTTAGTAAAATCTAAAAGGTGGTCATACACACACTTTGTGTGTGTCAAAATTGGGTCTGTGAGTAAATGAATACCTAATATTTACTGAGAAAAGATGTCATTTGGATGAAAGCAATAAACCAGAAAAACCATTGTTACTGAGTGTGCTTCAAACTTAGCTCTTTAATCATAGAATCATAGAATCATAGAGTTGGAAGAGACCACAAGGGCCATCGAGTCCAACCCCCTGCCAAGCAGGAAACACCATCAGAGCACTCCTGACATATGGTTAAAGACCTCCAAAGAAGGAGACTCCACCACACTCCTTGGCAGCAAATTCCACTGTCGAACAGCTCTTACTGTCAGGAAGTTCTTCCTAATGTTTAGGTGGAATCTTCTTTCCTGCAGTTTGGATCCATTGCTCCTTGTCCGCTTCTCTGGAGCAGCAGAAAACAACCTTTCTCCCTCCTCTATGTGACATCCTTTTATATATTTGAACATGGCTATCATATCACCCCTTAACCTCCTCTTCTCCAGGCTAAACATGCCCAGCTCCCTTAGCCGTTCCTCATAAGGCATCGTTTCCAGGCCTTTGACCATTTTGGTTGCCCTCCTTTGGACACGTTCCAGTTTGTCAGTGTCCTTCTTGAACTGTGGTGCCCAGAACTGGACACAGTACTCCAGGTGAGGTCTGACCAGAGCAGAATACAGTGGCACTATTACTTCCCTTGATCTAGATGCTATACTCCTATTGATGCAGCCCAGAATTGCATTGGCTTTTTTAGCTGCCGCGTCACACTGTTGGCTCATGTCAAGTTTGTGGTCAACCAAGACTCCTAGATCCTTTTCACATGTACTGCTCTCAAGGCAGGTGTCACCCATCTTGTATTTGTGCCTCTCATAATAATCATGTAAGACACATGTAAAAAGCAGGTTCATGTACAGCAGTCTACAAAAAGAAATAATCAAAGCACATGTGGATTTAATGATCACTGATATACAGACAGTCCAGGTTGCATTGGGTTGGGATCTGGTTGGCTTCCTGCAATAATGCAACCACAAGCTGCATTTGAATGAAATATTTACATCCCCTTAATCAGTTGTTACGTCTTTCGTGTTTACTTTTTTTCTTTTTTCTGTACTGCATTCCTCAGATATTCAGCTAGTTGGGTTTTGTGGAGAGAAGACCCTTGCAATTGTTTTCTTATATGCTTTCTGCACTTCTTTATTTCTTAGGGTATATATAATGGGATTTAAAACTGGAGTGACAACTGTGTACATAAGAGCACTCATTTGGTCACTCCGTGAAGTGTAGCTGGACTTGGGCATTAAGTAGGTGAAGAGGCCTGACCCAAAGAATAATGTCACCACAGTGAGGTGTGAGGAGCAAGTGGAGAAGGCTTTCCGCCTTTGCTCAGCAGAAGGAAGCTTAAGGATGGTTGAAATTATACGGACGTAGGAGAGGATAATCAGTAGGAATGGACTCATGATAAAAGTGATGGTCACTGCCATGACAGCAATCTCATTTTTGTAGGTATCTGTGCATGCCGTTTTCACCACTGGTAGGATATCACAAAAGAAGTGCTGGATGTGTTTAGAACCACAGAAGGGTAAGCTGAAGATCCATGCTGTTTGAGCAACTTGTACCAAGAAGCAAATAATCCACGCTGCGGCTGCCAACTGTGTACAGACTTGGTGATTCATGATTACTGTGTAGTGCAATGGGTGGCATATGGCAACATAGCGGTCATATGCCATAGCTGCCAGGAGGCAACATTCTGTCAGCCCCAGGATGGTGAAGGCATACATCTGAGCTGCACATCTAGCTTTTGAAATGCTTTTATGCTTTGTTAACAGATGTGCCAACATCTGGGGCACCACACTAGTGGTGTAACCTATTTCTAAGAAAGATAGGTTTACCAAAAAGAAGTACATGGGAGTTTGAAGGGAATGGTTGAGTTTCACAAGCAGAATTATGAGCATGTTTCCAACTAACGCAGCAATGTACATCAGCAGAAAAAACAAAAACAGCAAGATTTGCCATTCGGCAAGGTATGAAAACCCTACCAGGATGAACTCATTTAGACTGGTCTGGTTCTCAGCTAGCTCTTCCATAGAATGGATATCCTGTATGGAAGAGGAAAAGGCAGATATAGATTATTAATTAAATCAGGTTATTACACTATTGATACTGGTCTGGCTTGCATGTCACACCAGGCAAAAACATAATTTAGGTTAAAGGAATTCTACAAATCCATAGTTAGTCTGGAGAAAGTTAGGGCATTAGAGTGGATTCAAATCTCATGGCAGATAGATTAAATTTTCTTCCTGGAAGCCCCCCTTCTCATATGTTGATGCTAAATTATGGTTTGCTTAGCCTGGCATGCAGACCAAACCATTATGTTTCCCACCCCCTCATTTTCAATCTTTCTCAGAACTGTTTTGTTAATGAATGTAATTACCCCATAAACCTCATACACAAAAGCCTTTGAACTTGGATTAAGAATTGTCTAAATTATCACATGCTTGAATTCAAAACAGATTTTACAAAATCCTTAGGAATTTTTAAATGCCTGCTGAATCAGCCAAAAGAGCCATGTGGTTCATCATTCTGTTCTTACAGTGGCTTTCTATAAGACCCCAAAAAGGTGTGACTACAATAGCACTCATAAATGGGCATTGTTCCCAAATTTTCCTAATTTATTCTCAGACTTTGGGATATATTACCTGAAGTAAAATGAATGGATTCAGAATTCTCTCTTGGGTCCTTTTATATTTTACAGTTTTCTACTTTCTAGCACTACGTGTGCATAGTTTTGTTTCACTTTCAGCTTTCTCATATATTCCCACCTCCCAATCTTCCACATGTTGATAATGTACAGCTGTACATATTGTGAAAAAGTGCAGAAAAAGCACTTTCCTGGGTAGATTTTTTGGTGAAGCAAAAATAGTGGTTTGGCTTACAGTTCATTAAATACTAGCCAATTTATAATTGCATAAGTTTTTGTGGTCTACAGTGCATAGTTGAATGTGTTGACTTGTATGCATTGCTAAAACAGTGTAAAGAAGTAAACTTGATCCAATTGTACATGCAGTTGGATAAAGATTCTTATAAGTGAAGGAACTCACTGCATTTAAACAACACAATTTTGTGATGTGATATCATGGTCAGTGCAAACACATCATGAATAATGGTGCTGCTGGAAATCAAAACTAATCAGTTCATAAGTCAAATATAAAGGTAAAGGTAAAGGTACCCCTGCCCGTACGGGCCAGTCTTGACAGACTCTGGGGTTGTGCGCCCATCTCACTCAAGAGGCCGGGGGCCAGCGCTGTCCGGAGAGACTTCCGGGTCACGTGGCCAGCGTGACAAGCTGCATCTGGCGAGCCAGTGCAGCACACGGAACGCCGTTTACCTTCCCGCTGGTAAGCAGTCCCTATTTATCTACTTGCACCTGGGGGTGCTTTCGAACTGCTAGGTTGGCAGGCGGTGGGACCGAGCAGCGGGAGCGCACCCCGCCGTGGGGATTCGAACCGCCGGCCTTTCGATCGGCAAGCCCTAGGCGCTGAGGCTTTTACCCACAGCGCCACCCGCGTCCCTCTGAAGTCAAATATAGTAGGTTTCAAATTCTCAAATATATAGCATGCCCTGATCCAATCATGTGAACTTTAATCCCGAATTAGGAACTATCCTGAGATAACCCTGTGAAAGGAAAGGCAGTCTAGAAAACTGCTAAGTAAGAAAATATTTTGTAATTCAAAGCAAATCTGATTATGAGTTAATTTTTACTTTCTGTGTTTATATGGCTCTTAGTGAATTTACAGAATTATGAGGTGGTCCAATGACTTTATATCCATTCTCTTATTTGTTTTCTTTAGCTTTTTCAAAACTAAAATCTCTCTAAGCAGTTAGAAAGCACAGATCCTGCCACACATATTCAAAATGAGGCCATTAATGTCACTGGAAACGGCATAATGTGATTGTGTAACCACATCTCCAGGGGCTGAGTGGAATTGAGAGAGACAGAGAGGGGAGAGAGGTCTATCCCTGTTTGATGTTTTGCAGACTACACCTTCTTTTTCATTGGAAATAATGTGCAAGGAACCCTTTTAAAAACAAGCAGCTTGCTAAAAATTGTTTAGGTAACCTTGTATTACTGCATCCAACTTACTGAAGGTATTAATGACATTGCAAGCTCATTTGATAGAGTCAGTTTGCCAAACAGTAATCAAGAACAGTGGGTAGATGCCAATTAATATGTTGCACTCTTTTCTTACTCCGGCTTTCAAAGCATCACAACATTCTCAACTGTCTTAAAAACATAATAAATGGGCATAGTCTGTGACAATTCCAGTGTGAGTCAACAAAATTGTCATCTCTTGGACTAATGTGTAGATTTAAATTTGATTATTCATCAGCTCTCATGCTTTCCAAATGTCCCAAATGCAAGTCATCCTCCTTGCAGGTAGAATAATTTAAAAAGAGAGACGTCAAGTGGCACCCACGAGTCTGCTTTGAATCATTTGCATTTTATTCATTAATTATGTCTCTTTCCTTTTCTTTTCCTCATTTGTTTATTTCCCTCACCTTTACTTTTCTTGCTTATGATTCTAAATGAATCAAAATAAATATACATATGATCCCATTGTTGGGAGTTTCCTAGGAACTGGATCTAGTTGTCAACATTGCCGTCCTTAATACACACACACCAGAATGGCTGCTTACTGTCTTGTCAGTGAGTGGCGGTTGCAGCCTGACGTGGCACCTCCTCTCTCCCCCAGACATGCAGCACCATTTTAGATTGTTTCCCAATCCCCTCCAGCCACTGTGGAGACTCACGGGTTTCCACCTGCCCTTCAAATAAGGCAATCCATAGCAGCCCTGGGGTGGCATGGCCATCTACTTATCCTGGCCAACCACTCAGCACAGCATCCAGTCGGCTGGGAACATCCTTAATACACATGCACACACCTCAACACCAGAATTAAAACACAGGCAAGTGTATTCATGTTTCATCAGAATTTATGACCTTTGATTTAGATTTAACAATCATACCCCCCACGCCCTTAAAAACTTACTTTGCAGAATGAGTGCTTGCTCTTTCTTGCTCCAAAACAGTGAAAAATGGAGTTCCAAACATAGGTATTTTCATAGATGTGCTCTCACCCTCAATACAGCTCAGGATTGAAGAAAAGTGTTGGGAATACCCTGCCAATGAATTCATGGAAGCAACAAAATTCTATGCATTTAATCCACTAAAAAGAAGTGGTGTTATCTCTAAAGTTGCAAGGAACATCAAATTATTTACAAAAATCCTATGTTTCCAGAGCCATTCAAGATACAATTTTCCAATGGCTTTTTATATATTTAGCATTTCTAAATTCTTAATGTATACTGCTTTTAGTCCCCCCCTTTTATAATCAGACCATGTGTATGATTTTTATGAAATAATTTATCTTTGTGTGACTGTTCAACAGACACATGTTCAGAGGAAGCATAAGAGTGGTAGCAAGTCCTGCTTCCGACCTACACATTTGCTAGAACATCAGCATGTTTTCTACCAGGTGTGCAGCATTAGTTTTGCTAAACTGGAGCATTGCTCCACCACCCACCCTAATATTTGCACATTTTATATGGATGTTTGAAGTGAAGTGACTAGGCACAAGCCGATGCTCACATCTAGGTGGAATTTTGACGTATTCACTGTATGTTATGCCATCCAATGCTTGAGGGAACCTAATTCCGCAGGGAAAGTGTTGGGAGCATTCCTCTGATAAAATCCATCAGGGATAGAATTATAATAAAACAGTGTTGTGGGGAAATTTAGGTCAAAAGACCTCTAGAGAGTTCAAAAGGTGGTACATGCAGAAATATATTTTCCCTTTTGGTATGGAGATGAAACAGTCAAACTCATTCATTAATGCTTGGTAGGGAAGAATCTGGAAATTATGCTTGGTCTATTAGAATACAATGAATAGGCATTTGCTAAAGCTACCCTTTTAGGTAAATTCCCATCAGTATTTCTAGTGCAGGTAGACAAGCTTTCAACTCCCACAGTTCTCTTATGAGGCCTCTCTCCCACAACCTTCCTCTCTATTCTCAAAAATGGGGATGGAGAACCTGACCATTGGCAATGCTACCTTTGGTAAAAAAACAAAACAAAGCAGAGTTTTCATCACCACAGAGTAAGCATTAATCAAATGTGAACATTATGGTTCTCAGGTGTGAATGTTGCAACCACACACTGTCATGGTGCACATCATGGTGCCTATCTCAACAACAGGTCTGGGGACAAAACTCATTTCTAGTAAGAATACGGGGGCGGGGAGTCAGTAGCTAGAGTCAAGTGCAAAGACACAGTCTGGAATGTGAAATCTGTGGGCATTTAAGCATTTTCTGGTCTTATAGAATATAGTGCATGTGTATATGTGTGTGTGTGTGTGTGTGTGTGTGTGTGTGTGTGTATCACCCCACCTTTATTTATGCCTCAGCTCAATATAGCATAAATGTTTCCTTACTTTATCCTCACAACCATATGTGATGGAGTTTAGATTAAAGAGCAGTGATTGTCCCATGGTCACCCAGTGAGCTTCATGGCTGAACAAGGACTTGATCCTGAGTATCTTCAGTTCTATTCTGACAACTAATACATTACTGAAAGGATCTGTGAAACAGGAATGGAATACAAATTTGATTTCATTCACATTTTAATTTGAATCTACATAACCCACACTTCCTGAAGCAATATTTTAAACAAAATGCTGCTATCCTTTGAAATCTCTTTAAACTTCTCTGAATTTTGCCATACAGTTCTCCAATAAATAACCTGTACACAAATATGTATTTTAGGGGACGCGGGTGGTGCTGTGGGTAAAAGCCTCAGTGCCTAGGGCTTGCCGATCGAAAGGTCGGCGGTTCGAATCCCCGCGGCAGGGTGCGCTCCCGTTGTTCGGTCCCAGCGCCTGCCAACCTAGCAGTTCGAAAGCACCCCCAGGTGCAAGTAGATAAATAGGGACCGCTTACTGGCGGGAAGGTAAACGGCGTTTCCGTGTGCTGCACTGGCTCGCCAGATGCAGCTTTGTCACGCTGGCCACGTGACCCGGAAGTGTCTCCGGACAGCGCTGGCCCCCGGCCTCTTAAGTGAGATAGGCGCACAACCCTAGAGTCTGTCAAGACTGGCCCGTACGGGCAGGGGTACCTTTACCTTTACTTTTATACCTAGGAATGCATTTTTTTAGTGAAAACAATGCAGAAATTGCATTCTGTTGGGGGAGATTGCTTGTAAAAATGTGTATATTAAGGTATATCCTTTATTTCGTGTTTTATTAAAGCTTTTTTATCCCACCACTCTGGTACAAAAGGCACTTTGCATTTGAAGTCACAATGCCATTTTAAAAACACCTAGCAATATAAAAAGGAAGCTGCAATTGAAACAAAAAATTAGAATCATTATGTGCTACGTATAAAATAAAATATGCAGGAATGAAATGGTATTTTAATAAACAATGAAAAGCCGTGAAGGGGGGGATATCATGTTTCATAATATATCTGCAGCCATTAAGGTTTCCTTACCTGGTTCCATTCAAGTGTGCTTTTACTGTAAGCTGAAAATTGTCTTTCTCAACTCTGTTCATTTGAATGATTTGTGTATAGCGCTCCATACCTCTACTCAGAGCAATTTCAGTATAGAATGTTAGGGATACAAATTAAAGAAGAACACTGCAAGTCATTAACAAAGAGAGGTTTGACATGAAATACATTGCAGATGTGATATCAGGTGTAGGACAGTAGAGCATGGCTTGGCTAAAATGTCCCAAAGAGTCACAAAATCTTTTATGTTTGGATTTCATTGAAAAGCTCCATGCTATTCTGGAAGCCTTTAAGTCTTCACTCCACCAGTTAAGACAAATGGACATAATTCAATTCAATTTCTCTGGACAATCTTAATTTCCAAGAGTAAATGCTTTCAATTCCCCACCAATGTCTTAACTGCCAATTGCTACGTTCCGTAGGCTATAGTTGATAGTGTTGAGAGCTGGTGCATTTTGTGAAGTTTGCATATCAGAAATATGGCAAGCAGTTGGTGAAAGATGCTCATGGGAGTAGGGGTGGCAGTCTCCTGGCCACAGATACTCTTTTCCAAATGGTGCCAATATCCCTCCCAAGACTGGGGATCCAAGATTAGAGTTATCCATGAAATGTCTAAAAGAACTCTTAGCAGTGAAGGTTTCCATGTTACGTCAATCCTTAGCATTGTGGTATTAGTTATTTAAAATACAGAATTGCCATCTCTTTTATTCACCTTTCTGTTACCTTTGGAACAAAAGTGCCTGAAACATATTGGTTCCCAACGTCATAATGATGGAAGTTAACCAGAGGAATATTTTGAAGAATTCACCTGTGAATGACTTCAGTTCTAAAAAAATTACCAAAATTTGCCTGAAGTGGGATTTTAAGGTACATCTAAGGTTGTGCTCAAGAAATTATCAGTGAAGACAAAATATCTATCATCCATCTATCATCTATCGTCTGTCGTCTATCGTCTATCATCTATCCTCTATCATCTATCATCTATCATCTATCATCTATCATCTATCATCTATCATCTATCAATCATCTATCTAATCTAATCTTGTCCCATTACATATAATTTGTTTGTGTAAATATGATAATAGAGTAGGAAAATATTGACCAGTCCAGCCCATAGCATGGCTTCCTGGCAGGAAGTGTGCATTCTGTGATATGCAGACCACAGGCACCGTCTCAAGTGAAGATCTCGGGAGTTTCAAAAGAATTTATATTTTGATGCCTCTGACCACATCATGGACACTTCCACAAAGAAAAAATAGCAAGAGGTTTAATGAGAGGGCACACTATTTGTGTGCTCTTAGAAATAACATGTAACAACTATCCCTATCATTCCTCCCTATGCAACATACTTCTTTCATTTTCTATTAATACGAAGCACAAACACTCAGTTCTTGTTCTTGCATACTCCAAAGAGCAAATGGTTCCCTTAGATTCAGAGGATGTCAAGCATACCCAACTTACACAAAAACGCTCTCTGGCCACCAAAGAAGTACTATTTCTTATTTTAAAGCAGCACACTGTGATGTAGCAAAGAAGCATGTTTTTATTTATATTCTTGTTTAAGGGAAGCTCATGGGAATGCCCCACTAATGAATCCATGGAGGTTTAGAACTATGGCAAAATATGTTGTAAGTCTGTGGATGAAAGCAAACTACACAAGCTTTGAGAAATGACAGCAAATCCTAACTACTTTCAAAAGTGTTGCCACCACTTTTAACCATTTGAAACACAAGTCAGGATGCCTTTCATTGCAGGCCAAGCTGATATTGTAATACACCTTCTACTGTACTAATACATTCCCGAGAATCAGGGATATCCATTCCACCCTTTCCCAGTTAACAACCTAGAAATACTGTACATGTAGCTACTTGATAAGCTGGTTTTGCAAGGTGAGAAAGAGAAATTTACTATACTTATTAATATACTATACTATATTGATGCAGCTGGGAATGGCAAAATGATTATCATCTCCTGGCAGGACGAAGTGGTTGTCTCATTTACCAATGTACCAATCAGGTTTCTTCCTCCAAGTCATGGACAGAGGAGCAGGGATATATGTGCTTCCTGTGTCCCAACACCCCTGTGCCATTAACCCGGAATGATCAGGGTTCCTGTTCAGACATGACATGTTTTGCCACTAAAGGAGCAATCAAATGGCATGTTCCACCAAGATGAGCAGCTTAGGATGCAGTGGATCTCTAAGCAGGCACTTCATCTCCAACCCTGGCTCAGCTGATGCTATGCCAGTGTAACTGGCTTTTTGCAGCTCAGCCAGGGCTCTGCTGAAGCTGTCTGAGTCAAGGCTAGTGTAAGTCTCAAAAAGGGGCATTAGGAGGCATGTGGAAGAGGCAGGACAAGAAAGGGTGGGTGGACTTAGGCTGGATTCTAAACCCATTCAGCTCAATTATATGACTTGGCAACCTGGCATAAAGCACAATTTTAAAGGCTTGTTTTCCCTCTGCCAGGCTTACGCAGAGCAGCAACCACCCTGCTGAATTTGGTGTAACTTTAAACCAGCTTAACTTTTATACTGGCTTGCTTTACTCCACCTTCTTGTGCATAGGATTGCCCCTGTGGTTGAGGGTAGAGTTAGAGTGTTAGTGGAGTGAAGCTAGCTGTCTCTGTGTGTAAAGATTGTGTGGAGACAAATGTCTGAGCAGGATTTAAATGGCCATATGCATGTTGCAATAAATTACCACTTGGAAAGTGGTTGCCTGTTCAAACTTATAATATTTGCCTGTTAATAATAAAATAATAATAATAATAATAATAATAATAATAATAATAATAATAATAATATTACTTATACCCCACCCATCTGGCCAGGTCTCCCCAGCCACTCTTGGCAGCTCCCAACAGAATATTAAAAACATGATAAAACATCAAACATTGAAAACTTCCCTAAACAGGGCTACCTTCAGATGTCTTCTAAAAGTCATGGTGAATAGCTTTACAGTGAAGGATTTACATTCATCTTTATCTTTTCTTTTGCTCAATAACCTTGGCTGAGAGTCTCTACACCAATAATTTATTGAGTTTTTAAAAGCAATGCAGTTCATGTATATAATGAATGCTGATATCTTAATCTTCATTGCTTAGAAATCCAGACAGATTCATTTCTTGGTAAATGTACATATCACAAAGCATTAAAAGATGAGCATGTATTAAAAGATACACATGCAGCTTACTTCTGAGTATACATACATGGAAGTGCTCTGCAAGTTTAGTTAGTAGTTCTGATATTGTAAATTGCTCTGAGTTGATTTTGCAAAAAAGTGACCATAAGCTTAAATGATGGTGATTGCTACTAAATGTGGCCATACAGTATCTAAGTAGGCATTATAAGTGGTGCATTATAAAATTTATACATTGTTCACTGTTATGTTCCTCTGTTAAAGCTCAGCTCAGTTTTTTCCAGAAGAGTAACTTATCAATTCAGTCCTTCCTGTTTTCTACAGAGAA
Source organism: Podarcis raffonei (assembly GCF_027172205.1). Lineage (NCBI taxonomy): Eukaryota > Metazoa > Chordata > Lepidosauria > Squamata > Lacertidae > Podarcis > Podarcis raffonei. The sequence continues at coordinate 30,981,202 of NC_070614.1, read as the reverse complement.
CTTTTTTAAGGGCCTCTTTCACCTCCTTGTTCCTGAGGCTATATATGATGGGATTCAAGAGTGGAGTGACCAGGCAGTAGAAGACAGCTACCAACTGGTCCATATTGAAGGAGAGGTTTCGGGTGGGCCTGACATAAATGAACATCATTGTTCCATAATAGATACCAACCACTGTCAAATGGGAAGCAAAGGTGGAGAAGGCCTTTTTCCGTCCATCGGAAGAACGAATGCCCAGAACAGTGATCAAGATGGCGGCATAAGAAGCCACAGTTATTGTGAATGACCCAACAAGGAGAAAGGAGCAGATGAAGAAACTCAGCATCTCGTTGAGCTGGGTCCTGTTGCAAACCAGCCTCAGCAATGGCAAAATGTCACAGAAGAAATGGTCCACTATATTGCTCCCACAATAGTTGAGCTGAGATATGAGAATTGTTGGGATCAATGGCAGAACCAAGCCTGTGACCCAAGACCAAGTAGCAAGCTGATGATAGACAACACTATTCATAATGGTGTTGTATCTTAAAGGAGAACGTACAGCCACATATCTATCATATGCCATGGCAGCCAAAAGGAGGCACTCAATGCCACCAAGAGCATGGAAAAAATATATTTGGGTAAGGCAGTTCTTGAAGGATACAACATTCTTTTTTCTAATGAGATCAACCAATATTGTTGGGGCTGTGACTGAGGTAAAACAGATCTCCAGCAAGGAAAAATTGCCCAGGAAGAAGTACATGGGGGTGTTAAGAGAATTTTCATACCTGGTGATGAATACTATAACCATGTTTCCTATCACTGTTAGTGTGTACATAATTAGTACTAGCGTAAATATTGGAAATCTGCTTTTTTCCAGGTTGGGAAATCCTGTGATAAGAAATTCACTCACTGTTGTATGGTTTGAGAGATCCATATTATGATTGGTTGTTCTTTTGTGGAAACCAAAAAAGAACAGTTGTTTGCCCTAAAGTGAAAGCATTCTGTGTACTTCTTATGATATATCAGTTGAAGAGGTTTAACCTAGAAAAGGCTTCAGATGAATTTTTTCAAGGACAGGACATCAGTCAAAGCGAAGAAATCTATGACTGAAAGAAAGAAAAGAATTCTATGATCACTAACCTTCACAGCAGTCAAAGTAAATAACATTGCCAGTGTGCTTAAGAAATGTTGTAGTCTTGAGTGGTGGAAGGGGGGAAAGGAGTTTCTTTGCATTTATATCTATTGATAATATAAGGTCATTATTTGGAGAGTGGACTTGGGGACTTGGAAATGCCACTAAACTTACAGCGTGCATTACACTGCTCATGTAGAGTAATGCATGCTATCACTGTACCTCTTCTATTGATTCCAGTGGAACTTGTTAATTGCACACAATTGCTGCCTAGTGCTGTTACTCTATGAATGCTTGGTTAAGAGGAAATCATACTAAATTGAGCACCACACTCCAGATGAGCCATCCAGACCATGAGGATTTGTCATATGTGGGATATGAACCTATGCTTCCAATCAGAGACCAGAAAAGATAAAGGATAAAACAGTAAAATCAAGGGGGGGGGGAAACACAGCCACACTTTAAAACATACAAATGTTAAAATACTAAAACAGATTAAAATTACCTCAGCTTTCTAAATACCTGGGCAGGCTCGTCTAAAGAATAATGGTTTTTGCAGGTGCTAAAAAAATGTGTGTGTTTGCATTTAAAGTGTGAGCCAATATTTAGACAGCTCACCTATAAATTTAAGCCAACCTGACCTGATTTCTGCCTGAAGAATAATCCAGTGGTTTCACACATACCCCACACTTCTCAGCTGAATGTTTCTCCCAGTATTAAGAATAACAAATATAATCCTTCTGGAGTTCTACATTCCTCTCAACTCTCAACATTCCTCCTCATAACAGTTTATGTGCTATTACATATATAATCTCCAATTTTTCTTTGAAAAATTTACTAAGTTTAAGAAAGAACAAAAAAGCATTTCTTTCTCACATATCCTGGCAATGTGACATTTTTGTAAGTAGAATTAAAATCAATAAATTATATACACATTGAACTACTTCATTAAAGAAAAACCCTGAAAAGAAAAGAAAAGTACATATTTTAAAACGTTTTGTCCATTTTCATTCTGCAATGTGGCTATACTCACAAATGATGCAGATCATGCATTTGAAAATAGTTGGTCCCATCATGACTGCCATGAGGACTGGCCAGGTGTTGGGACAAGATGATGTGAAAAGAAGACCTAAAGATAAATTATATTATCTTTTCATGGGGAGATTTGCATGTCTACTTTATACATTGAACCTATTTCATCAGCATACCTGTATTCAAACTCATGGGGACCTGATCTCCAAGGGATCAAACCCTAGAGCTTAAAGTTAGACAGCCTTATCAGTGAGACTCTGCAAACTGTGCTGATGAAAGTGGTGGAAAATATTTCACCATCTTTAATTGATCTGAGAAACCCCCCAGCAGCTAAATGAGAATGTTGGAGTGCGAGTAATGAGAAGAGGACAGACCACTATTTAATAGGAGTTGATTCAAGCTACGTGTTAGGATGTGTTCCTTAATGTTAGGAAGTGCTATAGCCTATTAACAATGCACTGCAGAACATCATGAACTGCCACAATCATGTGTATGATATAAAATACAAGAAAAGTGAAACTCATTTGTATGCCTATACACTCATTTTTAACCCCCCCCCCTTCTAAATGTCGTGGGAAAGGTTATGCAAATAAGGTGCATGTACATACAAAGGTGGACAAACTTCAGAATATTTCTCTCTTCCCCAGAGTTTAGCCTACTAATGAACTAATCCCAGAGTAGAGCCTCTGTGGAACGCAAATTCCACAGAGAATTGAGATACATAATGAAACCTGTTATATTTACCATAGCTCTTTTTGCCTCATAGAATGAGATTCAGTAATTCTTTGCAACAATCCTCTGAAAAATCATCTTCAATTATCCATATTCATTAAGCAAGAACTATCCTTAGACTGGTGGGACGCAGGTGGCGCTGTGGGTAAAACCTCAGCACCTAGGACTTGCCGATCGTATGGTCAGCGGTTCAAATCCCCGCGGCGGGGTGAGCTCCCGTCGTTCGGTCCCAGCTCCTGCCCACCTAGCAGTTCGAAAGCACTCTTAAGTGCAAGTAGATAAATAGGTACCGCTTTATAGCGGGAAGGTAAACGGCGTTTCCGTGTGCTGCGCTAGTGCCGGCTCGCCAGAGCAGCTTCATCACGCTGGCCACGTGACCCGGAAGTGTCTCCGGACAGCGCTAGCCCCTGGCCTCTTAAGTGAGATGGGCGCACAACCCTAGAGTCGGACACGACTGGCCCATATGGGCAGGGGTACCTTTACCTTTACATTTTTATCCTTAGACTACAGAGATATCTGATTGCCTTCCAGAAATGATCAACACTTTGTTGCCTCTTTAACAATACTTTCCATTCGAACCGCCGACCTTCTGATCAGCAAGTCCTAGGCTCTGTGGTTTAACCCACAGCGCTACCCGCATCTTCCTTTAAATGCTTTGATTCAATTCATTGAAGTCCTTGTGTCAAAGATGGATGGTCAACTATGTAGTTGATGTAACACATGAAAAAGTGCCATAGTACTGATTAATGTTTTCATGCAGATCTATTTCTGTGATTTCTCACCACCAGCTCTTTTTATCTACTTACATAGGTGTAAACCCAACTGAACTTAATGTGACTTACTTCTGAGCATGCATGTATAGGATCACACCATAAGACAGAAAATATTGCACATGTGGAGTCTGTCTGCAGGGAGGTGGACAAATTGCAGTGCCTACTAATTAACTAGTCCCACAGTAGGTCCTCTGTGTAATAAAACTTCCAGAGAGAATTGAGGTGCATGATGAAAAATGTTATATTTACTATGTCCTTTTTTCATTTAGTGGAGATAGTTCTTCATGACTTTCTCTTAAACATCATCTCCAATTATCTATATTCATAAAGGAAGAACTGCTCTGAGTCTCCTGAGCTATCTGACTGCCTTCCAGATATGATCAGCATAGTCTCATCTCCTTAGCAGCACCTTCCACTTCAGCTCTTAAGAAAGGAAACAGTGAGGTTTCAGTCTTCTTCAAATTTAAAAAAGGTAAGTTGCAAATTAATAAAGTAGCTCCTAAAATGCTGCTACTGTAGTTGTGTCCCTGAATCATTGGCCATCACGTCTAAGTGGAATTTGTAACTTCCAAAGGGAACTTCAACAGTAGAGCTAAATTGAAAAAAATCAGAAATGGTCATTTAATGAGCATGGGTAATTAATCCATGAGAATATCCTAACACCTATTGAAATAAACGGAAAACCCTGAACATAATAAGCATTGAACCAAATGGAAAGTATACATTAGGATACTGTAATAAACAAATCTGTGAGACATAAAACCTTGTGCTCAAATCCTGTCTCAATCTTGAACATACTGCAAAGTTTTTGGGAAGCAGTTACCATTCAGGTTCACCTCCCATCTGAAATTTCAGAGTACTTACAACATCGTGAATTCCACCTTGAAGAAGCAGGCAACAAAACTTTGTAAACAGTAAAGCATCAGCAATTATATATATATTTCCACTTTTTTAACTATACCCAGTGACTGTTAGCATCACTTTCTCTGTCTCCCTTTTTCTCTTCTCTTCAGATAACATCATAGAAACGTGCTTAGATGCACATCAGGTGTGTTTAGCATCAAAAATTCTCTAACTTTTTTCACAATGATCATTATTCTATGTCAGATGATTATTTGATATATGTATCTTTTTGTTTCCTGCTTCATAGATCCACAAGTACATCAGCATGTTGATTGGCAATCAAACTGCAGTAACCCATTTTATCATCTTGGGCTTCCCAAGTCTGAAGAATCTTCAGCTTCTCCTCTTCTTTGTGGGGTTGGTTGTCTACATCTTGACCTTGTGTGGACACCTCATCATTATCACCATAGTACGTATTGACCAACATCTCCAAACACCCATGTACTTTTTCCTCAGCAATTTCTCCTTCCTGGAGATATGGTACACCTCCAACATTGTTCCAAAGATGCTAGAAGTATTCCTAGATAAGAACAAATCCATTACATATGCAGGCTGCATTACTCAACTCTACTTTCTTATTACACTTGGTACTGCAGAATGTTTCATTCTGGCTATCATGGCATTTGATCGCTATTTAGCCATATGCAATCCTCTTCGATATCCTACACTCATGAATGACAAAGTTTGCCTTAAGCTAGCTGTAAGCTCTTGGATTGGTGCCTTCATAGTTAACATCCCTCCATTAGTTGCGCTTTGCAGGCTGCCATTTTGTGGCCCAAATGAGATCAATCACTTCTTTTGTGATGCACCACCTTTACTGAAACTCTCTTGCACAAGCCCACATGAAGCAGAACTGTCCAATTTCATAGTGGCCACAAGCGTCATTGTTAGCTCCTTCCTCCTCATTCTGATATCGTACATCCTCATCCTCATCGCTGTTCTGAAAATCCCTTCATCGACAGGCCGCCAAAAAGCCTTCTCAACTTGCGGTTCCCATTTAGTTGTAGTGACCATTTTCTATGGCACTCTAATGTTCATGTATGTCCGCCCAACATCAAATTTCTCTATTGATTCAGTGAATTTCAACAAAATTGTGTCCATGTTCTATACTGTGGTTACTCCCATGCTTAACCCAATTATATACTGCCTGAGAAACAAAGAGGTCAAAGATGCTCTCCGGAAAGCAATCAGTGGGAAGCGTGCGCTCCAAACAAGTAGGATTTTTAGTGGCATAGTTAAGTAGATGATAATAGTATACATACCTCAATTGAGTGAGCACAATTAATTACCTTGTATAACTGTATCCTTACAAATTCAGTAGTTATTTCCCTCTCATGTTTAAGAACATCTATGATATTGCATCCAAATTTTATCCACGTCTTCTGAAAAACTTTTTTTAAAGACTGAACTTTCTGTACACATCACATTCCATAGGAGTTGCATTGAAAATGCACTAAATGTATTTTACAACATTGTGTGTTTTTGTGTTGTTGTTTTTACTGATCCTCCACCACTGCAACTCAGGCAGAAATTGCATCCAAATGGCACCCTTTTGTCATTTAAAGCAAACAAGTAGACAGGGCATCACCTCCAGTGATTCCTCCTTTTGGAAGTATTAGAAGCATTGGCATCCAAGCACTGGCGAAGGCTGGTGATAACTAAGCACTTTTGGAGTGACAGGTAAGTTCAGGGAAGGAAGAAGGCTGGCAACAAGCACATCAGTAGCAACATGTGCTCCTTTGTTTTGCTACTGAGCAAAGACAGTTGGCTGGTTGTGACCAAAAATGTCTGATTGCAGGCAGGGAGGCAGGGTTCCTCAGCAAGACAGTGTTTAAAGCAGTGCAGATAGCTAAACATTTCATCTATATGCAACTCTCACACATTGCAATGAGACAAGGAGTGAGTGTGAGAATACATGGAGGAACTGGGATGCTATAAGTAGAGTGAAGGTCAATGGAACAAATGTGGAGTATGAAGAAGTGGGTTGTGATGGACAAGGGCATGCAGTGTAAGGAAAGTCTTGATGGGCCAGGTTTCTTTAAAGTTTACAAGGGCAGTTTGCAAAGGGATGTTATGCCCCTGCCTGGTGGTTTTGTGGGTAATTTGCTGTATTCTTTGTTATAGACATAGAGAAAGCGGTAAGACTAGTACTGCTGTATGTAGCCACATGCTGGGAACATTTGAATGGGTTTAAAATAATGTAAATATACAAAATAGTGCTTAATGCATAGTATTGCGGACAAAGACCCAAATCTCCAAGCCGTATGAGATTCTAGGGGTTCCAGGCACTCACCCAGGGTCCTTATTTCCTTTGGAATGGAGACAGTGGAGACTGCGGTGGTTTATTTACACCTATATACAACCTGAGCCTATGATGGGGGGGGGGGCTCACAGCATTAACATCCCATGAGGTTCTTGATTCTCCCATAGCCACAGCCTTGGATTCCAACAGAAATCAGGTATAGCTTTGCCTCCCAGCTACCCAGCCTGCCAGTGTCCACTTTCTAGCTCACAAAACTCCACTCCAGGGGCTCAAGACTACAGCCTGCCCCACCCCTGCCCCCCATAAAAAAATTCATAACAGTGTATAAAATGATTTCTGTTTTTAAGAATACTCCCTGCCTCAGAGCACCAGCCTACATAGTCTTTTAGGCAAAAGGTATGATTTTGCATCCTTCTCATTACAGATTTCAGAACTTTTTTCTCTTGCTGTTGTTAACTGTATGTACACTTTGGAAGAAGAAGAAAATGGAGCATGGTTTTTGTGTTTGTGATACAAATGCATTTTGTTTTTTTAAAAATCTGGGTTTTTTAAAGCAAACATTGGAAATGCATATATTTAGATACAACCAGTTTGTATGGACCAAACACTGAAGACCATTAAACCCAATATGGTCCTACATTTATATGCTGTAGTAGTTTTCTCACAAGACTTTCTATGGGCAAGCAATATGGTGTTAACTTATTGAATTTTTTTTGGAAAATTAACACTTTAGCATTTATCAAAGAGAAAAACATAAATTTTGTTCAATGTCTAAATCCTCACCTGAGAGGCAGACATATTGCTTGCAGTCTGTAAAAACACTAATCTTTGGCTGTGACATTCTAAAAACCCATTCAAGTAAACTCAATGCTTTTATTTGTGAAATCAGTGAAGGACTCTTAAGACAGTGATGCGGCCCTTCTAATTTCTTAGCAGACATCACTGGGAGTGAAAGAACCTAACGTAGATCCTACTGCTCAGTATGTTGTTATTGATTTACTTGGCCTGATTTGAAGCTTTAGATTTATAACTGGAAAATACACAACTGGCTGAACTCATCTCTTTATTCCCCTTGGGAAATATGACCCCCTGAAATGTTTCTTCAACATGTTTGTTTCCACACCATGTTCCTTTGATCCTTTATTGTCTTAATGACCCATTAGCCCAGGCTATCACCTCATGGGAAATTTAATTAGATTTTAACACATGCTGATTCCAGAGGACAGAAGTATCTAGTACAGAGCTTATTACGCGTGTATCTGGCACTTAGTTCTAATGCATGAAGCCTTAATTAAATTCTAGCACTAGCTTGATCCAGAGATTATATTGGTCTTGCACCCATAAACTTGTAACAATACACAGTGCCAGAGAAGAAGCATCATGAAATTAGATGAAAGATACCATGGTGGAGGATTAGCAAGCTTGAGTAGAAAACAGACTGAAGAGGATGTGTTGCTGAAGAAAAAAGAGTCAATTGATGGAAGCAACATTGTCAGAGAAAAGAGGCTTAGAGAAACAGGCATTGATGAGTCTGTGTTGAGGAAAGGCATAGAATGAAGGTAGCCAAGTTGTGGACTTTGGTATGTTGTTGAACTGCAACTCTCATCAGCCCAGACCATGTTGTCTAGGGGTTATAAGCATAGGAGTTCAAGAAAATCTGCAGGACTCCATGTTGGCATACATAATAAAGAACAACGGCTGCTTATTAGAAGAGCTGGCATGGGAATGAGGTGGGGAGTAAATCTGAATATGACATATTGATGAATATTGAACTAATCTCTGAATTTTGCGGTTTACAACTGTAATGACATAAAACATCCTTTCACTATAATGTATAATTGTCTTACCCAAATACAATGAAATATATCAAGCTAGTGTCATGTTCATACTAATAAACTACAGCTGCAGTCCTATACTCACTTGTCTGAGAGTAAGCCGCCATTTAACTAATGGGACTTGCTTCTGAAACAAACTGAATAGTATTGTAGTGTTAAAACGTTTACTTTTTCCCAAATATTCTCCCAAGAGCTCTCTTCACTTCCTTATTTTTCAAGCTATAGATAATTGGGTTCAACATGGGGGTCAAAATGCTATACTGAATAGAGAACAGCTCATCAATTGTCATGGAAGACATGCTGCTGGGTTTCATGTACTGGGACATTCCTGTCATATACAATAAGCCAACCACAATGAAGTGGGAACTGCAGGTAGAGAAGGCTTTGCTCCTTCCCTCTGGGGAGCGGATATTCAGGATGGTGGAGATGATTTGGAAATAGGAGACAAAGGTTGGCAGGAAGGAACCAAGCCCAAAAATCACAACAGAAGATAGAAGAATCATATTATTGAGGAAGGTGTCAGAAGAGGAGATTTTCAAAAGAGGTGGCAGCTCACAGCTGAAGTGGCTGATTTTGTGAATGCCACAGAACTTCAAACTTAATGTGGGCACTGTGTTTATTATTGCAAAAAGGAAGCCCATTATCCATGCCCCCATCACCAGGTAAGCACATAATGTTTTGTTCATGATCGCTATATAGTGAAGTGGGTGGCACACAGCAGTGTATCTATCATAAGCCATTGCTGAAAGAATAAAAACCTCTGTAACACTCAACAGGAGGCTGAAAAACATTTGTGTAAGACAACCAGTGAAGGAAATTGTCTTTTGCTTCATTAGCAAGTTCATTAACATCTTAGGGACAATGTCAGTTGAATAACAGATATCAACGAAGGACAAGTGAGACAGAAAATAATACATGGGTGTATAAAGGGAAGGTTCCTTCCTTATCACCAGAATGATTGTGACATTTCCTGACAGTGTTAATAGGTAAATGGTTGAAAACACCAAGAAGAAGAAGATATTCAGTTGGGGATTAGTGGAAAGTCCCAAGAAAATGAACTCTGAACTTTCAGTTTGGTTTTCCATTTTTGTTTAGGAACCTATAAAACAAGCAAAAAAAATATTGAAAGGAACATTTCAGCCCATTGTTAGCCTCCTTGATCACGCAACTCTGTAAAAGTCTACTCAAAATTAATTTCAGTTCAGTTCACTGTGGCTGGTAAGTGGGTATGAAGTTGCAATCTTAATATATAAATTCTCTCATTGTACCCGATGTTCAGCAATCATACTTGAGATGTTTCACCCTGAGAGATATTGATGCGAGGATCAATATTAGCATGGACCGAAAGCATGATGAGATATTGAATTCATGTGTAAATTAAAGGGTCAGTGTGACTTAATAATATAAAATACAAACTGATAAAATATATCAGTATATCTTTTAGAACACATACTCACACATTTTGCACTATTTCTTTTGAAACATGGTCAAAAGTTTAGTTATTATTCTTTTTTTAAAAACAAACATTTACTTAAATTTGAAACAAATCTATATCTATAATCATCTATATCAGGCTTCCTCAACCTCGGCTCTCCAGATGTTTTGAGACTACAATTCCCATCATCCCTGACCACTGGTCCTGCTAGCTAGGGATCATGGGAGTTGTAGGCCAAAACATCTGGAAGGCTGAGGTTGAGGAAGTCTGATCTATATCTATCTCGATCATTGTTATGTTGGGATTTGAAGGATTTCAATGTCATTCTGCAGTTCAAGTACAGAGCACAGAGAAAGGGTTTGATGCACACACAGAGTTTTGTGTCCTCAAAAAGCTCCTTCCCCATTACAAGCTTCAGGAAAATTTCTGCATGTTGTTCCATGACCCAGAGAAAAGAAAGGGATGGGCACAAAGTTCTTTCACACATACTTTTGGGTCATGGAGGGGGAACACACTCCTGCCTCTGCCACTAGTCAGATGAGTGAGGACCATTAGGATTCCTCTCGTCCAAGACAGATATCAAGGAATGGAAAACAAAGCACATAATGATTTCTGTCACCTGGCAGAATGCTGTTGTGGGGGACTGGGGGCGGAGGGCATGTGTAGTTTAATGGTAGATCATTTGCTTTACATGCAGAAGGTCCCAAACTCGCCCCCTGGTATTTCAAGATACAACTGGGATAGACCCCTGCCAAAAATTCTGGAGAGCTATTGGCAGTCACTGTAGAAATACCAAAACAGATGGACCACCTGTTTGACTCAATATAAGGCTGCTTTTTGTGTTCCTTTGTACGTACTTTGCTCTTTGGTTTTATATTCATTTTTGTATCCTTACTTGTTGCTTGTAAGCTTCCTTTGAACTAATTTGTTGGAAACACAAGGTATAAATATTCAAAACAAACAAACAAACAAACAAACAAACAAACAAACAGGAAAACATCAGTCTTAAATGATACATAAAAGTTGAGCTGCCCTACAAAAGAGATAAAAATAAAACTATGTTTTAGAAATAAGACATTTATGAGGAGTATGAGTTATACTATTGCAGTGGCTTTCTAGCTGTGTTCTGGGGAAATGTGGAGTTCCTTGAAAGCCTGTTGTGGTCCCTAAATGAAAAGGTTAATATAATCAAGTTTCTGAAACATAGGTTGGCCAGCACAGTGACTTTCACCATTAACATGTTCAGCCAGTACCCTATGTGAATAAAGCGTGTGCCCTGAAATACCTCCAAAATCGTCTGTAATGTTCAAGGCAAATGCACTGACATTCTGCAGCAGAACTATCAATATGGAAACAATTAGGCATTATCTATTAGATTCAATGCTTCTTGTAAATGAAGAGGAAAACTAAAGCAATTCAAAAATGGGTCAGTGTGGTCAGATGGTGTGCATAAATATGCACATTTCTGAAAGACAGATGAACTTACCAGGTATGTCACAAGAAACAGAGCAAAATAAGATTTGTCCTGGAAGGAATGTAAAGCAGAGTGAGCAGAGAACAGAAGGCTTCCACTCATGTGCCCTTTTGATAAAATAAAACAGATCCTCAATTCTTCCAAGCACAAATCTGTTGGCTAAATGTACTGTAAGCATATAATTATCCATTTTATATGAAGGATACATTAATTCCCAAACCAAACAAATATTTATTCTGGTGGGATGACTATTCCCACCTTGGAGCTCTTTGCAAATAATTACCACTATCAGAACTACTTTTTGTTTCCCATGTTTTTAACAATGGGAAATGACCTAATGCAAATACTTGTAAGACACTGTCATACGAGGTGCATTCCCATGTCAGCCCAACATCACCTTTCTTCACCTTGAATCACAGTCATTTTATTGGTCAGCAATTTATTTGGAAAGCTGAGATGTGTTCTAGCCTAGAATTAGGCAGAGTACTCAGGCACTGATAAAATTGCTAGTACCAGTGTACAAAGCTCAGGACAAATTTATCTAAATAATTGCCCCACCCTATATATACCCAGCTGATCAGTGTGCTCTGCAGGAAGGAGCCTCCTGTAGATACATACCATCAGCAAATCCAGTCCATATGAAATAGAAATTGGGCTTTCAGTGCTGTGGCACCCAGACTTTGCATCTTCCACCTGTTATATATTAGGCAAGTTCCATCTTCATTGCATTTTTGGCACCTGTTGAAGACCTTCATCTTTCAACAGACCATTCAAATGGATTTTTAAAATCCCAGACTATCTGTATTGACGCAAAAAAATCATATGCATATATTATACATTTTTATTGTTGAATTTACTCAATATGATTCATGAAAACTGATTCATAAAATTAAATATGTCAACTCAAAACAATATGCCACTGATTATCTGTGGATGAATGATCTCATTTGCGCACCCCCAGGAATAATAAAAACATATTGACACAGAATTTTAGTTTAAAGGTTAATGGGCATAATTTAGGCCACAACGTTATTGATTACAGAAATGTGAGTGGTATTGGCTTAGGCATTGGCAATAAGTATATCAGACTCCTGCCCGCCTTGCAGGAAATCTAGAAGGGTAAAGCACCAAAAGAGGGAGCTCCATCGATGGTGACTAACTGAAACTCACCCCAGGGTTCTCGCTGGGTCCTGGCATGGCCTTAGCCCCCAATCAGACTTTGGACGAAACCCAGACCTGCAGATTCCTTTACCGGAATACCCTTGTACCTGGAGGGGCAGGTGATGGCTGCTCCTCCCCTCCCCCGCATCTCTCTAAGCCAATGCCTAACCACCAAACCTTACAAAGTTGTAACAATTGCTAAGAGGTAGGCGAAAACCAAATGGCCAGTGTCAATCTGCCAAATGGAAAAAAAATCCTACCCGGCCCCGGTTCCAAAACAGATGACCAACCAAAGTCCAGAGCAAGGCCAAAGCACACACCTAAAACATTAGGGCGGGTGGGAAAGTGTTTGGAGGCGCCAAGCCAGGTGAAGCCCCAGCAATGCACCACCACCTTTTAAAGGCCCCCACAATCATGCCCGCACTCTCTGATTGGCCAATAGGCCATGGCATGATCGTGGGGCCACCGCGTGGCTCAGGCTCATCTCCCACCCCCTCCATGAATGGAGGGAGCGCCTTGGGCCCATGCACAATGCAGCCCCTCAATTAGGAGGATCCGATTTCCTGTTTTAGATCACACATCCCTCTCTAACTAGGCATGCAAGAAACATGATTACATTTAAATGACACTTTTCAAGCAGGAAACACACACAAACGCACACACAGCTACACTCAGAAATACACTCAAGGAAGGTGCAAAGAAGGGTAATTCAGGGACTACCTTCAGTGTGAGTTTCATAATCACTTCAAGCTATTTTAGAGCTATTTGTTTTTGGGTGGCTTTAGACTTTATTTATGAGAAAAGTTTTCTTCAAAGCTTCTTTCACATCCTTGTTCCTCAGGGTATATATCATTGGATTCAGCAAGGGTGTGATTACAGAGTAGAAAACAGCTACTATTTTGTTGGCATTAGATTTGTATTTTACTGCTGGGCGGACATACATGAAAATGAGTGTTGCAAAATAGATGGTGACTACAGAGAGGTGGGAGGCACAGGTGGAAAATGTCTTCCTCCGGGCAGCAGCAGAAGACATTTTCAGTATAGTGATTACGATTTGCACATAAGAACCTAGAGTGAACAAAAGAGTGGCCATTACAATAACACTGCTGAAGCCGTAGCCAATGACCTGAATAGAATAAGTGTCAGTACACGAAAGGCGAAATATCTGCCCAGCATCGCAGAAGAAGTGGTTGATTTTGTTGGGGCTGCAGAAGGAAATTTTAGCTAACATGAAGGAAGGGAATGTAGGGCATATGAATCCCACAACCCAGCATATCACAGCCACATTTCTGCAAGTCCTAGGGTTCATGATGGCGGAGTATCGTAGAGGGTTGCAGATTGCAAGGTACCTGTCGTAAGCCATGGCTGTCAGAATAAACAGCTCAATTGCAGCAAAGGCAAAGAAGAAGTAATATTGAGTGATACATCCTGGAATGGAAATTGTCCTCTTCTGAGCCAGTAAATTCTCCAACATCTTTGGCACTGTGACAGTGGTGTACCAGACTTCGACCATCGAGAGATTGCAGATGAAGAAATACATGGGGGTCTGTAGGCGTGAGTCCACGACCACAATGAGTATAATCAGCAAGTTCCCCATGAGAGATAAGATGTAGATGATTAAGAAGAGCACAAACAACACCATCTCAAGCTTGGGGATGCTAGTGAAATGAAGAAAGACAAATTCTGTAACCACAGTTCGATTTTCTTTCTCCATTATATCAGAAAGCTACAGGGATATAAGCAATAAAAAGAAATGGAAATCATGATTTTTAAAAAACAACAACAACGATGAAGAACAGTGTCTAAATTCTTTGTTATTCAAAAAAACAAATTAATAAATTCTTTATTCATCCTCTCAGCATTTTACCTATAAAAAAATAATTTGGCTCAGTGTAATATAACTCCCCTCCCCTCTCCCCTCTCCCCCCTCCCCCTCTGTATTTCTTCCATTCATTTTAAAAGAAAAAGAAAAAAGAAACCTTGGATCAATGAAAAACATTTGATGCTGTTTCTAGGTGCACCACAGTACTGACTGATGAATTTCAAAAGTAAAATTTGCAGTGATAAATATTATCATCGACTTTTTGGAAAGAATTGGTCCAATTCAAAGGCTGATTTGAATGGACCTTGCTCTGTTCCAACAAAGTAATTATACTGTGCTGCTCTTCAGCTTTATTTGAGGTACACACAATGTCAACATTCCTCTGTGTCTGGGTAACTGCATGTATTTCCTGTATACACTGGCATACTTTTTGCAACAGCCTCGGCTATCCTTTTGTCCTCTAGATATTGTTGGACTCCATGCAGCACTACCAATAGTGGAACTTGTGGTCTACCAATATCTGAAAAGCCAAACGTTTAGTTGCCTCTACATTAGAGGTTATTTTTTTAAAAAAAATCCATTTACCCCCAAACCTCTTTTTTCCTGCCTTTTACAAACAGAAAACTTTTAGCTTGTATTTTCTAATCCATAATTTTATTGTTTTTTGAATGATTCATGCATAGGCTGCTGCTCAAAATTTGAAGGATACATTCTAGAAGTGAGGTAAGAATTTGATCTTCCTAACCCGAACACAAAGCCACTCCTGACCTAAGGAGGGGGGGGTTGCGGGATCACGCCCCCGTCCATGCTCTTGCGGGGCTGGCATCAGCCCCACAGGACTCCGGGATTCCCCAGCCTCTTGAATATTCATCGCCCCCAGCGCCAGCCAATCGGCTGGCAGCAGGGGTGGGGTTTCTAGGTGCACTTAAGGTCAGGGCAGCCTTGGCTCGCCCCTTTCTTTCTCTTCAGCAGCAGCGGTTTCCCACCCACCCGCCCTTTAGGTTCGCTTGCGGACTTTGCTATGGGCTTCGGCTGGTCACCGCAAGGGGCCTGGTAGGAGTTTTTCCATTTGGCTAATTGGCTGTATTTTAGAAGCCACTTGGTTTTTTCGCCTACCTCGTAGCAAAACGTCACAACTTCCTGGTTTTGGCGGTTAGGCATTGGCAGGGGTATTGTTATGCAAATGAAGTCAGGGGGAGGAATGCCATCACCTCCCCCAAATCCTGAAGGGTAGTTCGTTAAAGGACTCCGGGGGGCGTCGCCTCGTCCGAAACCTACGGAGGCTAGGGCCTAAAGCGCGCTCCCGAGCGGTAACCCCTTGGGGAGCGCCTAGGGATGTGCATCTCGGGGGCTCCCCCTGTTGGTGCTTAACCCTTCCCGGTTAGACCGGATAGTCTGTTAGGGCCAATGCCTAAAAGCCAATACCACTCTTACCTGTAATCAATAAAGTTGTGGCCATTTTCGCCCATTAACTTAAAATTCCGTGTCCGTTGTCTTTATTTACTCCATCAGTGGGAGGGGGCGGGTATTGCCATGCAACAGCAACAGGAGATACTTGATTCTATTATGTCCCATGCTGGCTAAACTATATAATGATGTCACTATCCATAAAAAACAAAAAGCACTGGCTGCATTAGGAGTTGGCTGCCTCAAAATGAACATGTAGCTAAGTTTGTCAGTGACGTGATAAAACTTAACTTGTGTCATTCCAGATAAACAGGGTGTCACAAGTTTTCTACCAGGCAAAGGTTATGCACAAAGTTCATACTTTATTCTACACCCATCACATAGTTCTACAACTATTGTGTAGAATATATAATCTACCTAATTCAAGAGGGCTAGTTCTCTATTCCTTGCTTGAAACATTTTTGGCGGTGTCCTAATCTCTCATCTGGCTGAGTAGCAAAACTTGAACAAATTCTGTATACATGTGGTGGGCTAGTCTGACCCCCACCCACCCATTACTGTGGATGCTGATGATTATTATGTCTGAGCAAAATACAGCTACTGCACAGATGTGCAAGCTGTTAAATCTTAGGGATGGGAAACTGTGACTCCCCAGGTGTCATTATTCTCCCATTCCCATCAACCACAGTAACCATGGCTAATAGTTGGGGATGGTGAACATTGCAGTTACATTTAGGATTCTCCTACTACTAGTAGTAACAACAGCAACAACAACCTTTAGAATAGTCCTCCCTCTTGGAGCAGACTTATCAGCTTATCTGATCCAGAAGATCCTGAAAATTCCATTTTCAACTGTGGTCAACCAATGTCTCCAGGAACATGAAAGCTGGACATTAAATAAATAAGCCTCCCCTGATGTTTCTCCCTGAAATCTAGTAGCCAGAGACAAAGTGCCTTTGCACATGAGTATTCCATTTAGCTATCAAGGCTATGAAGCCGTTGATAGAACCTATTTCCTGTAAGAATATAAACACATTTATTGTAATAAGTGTTTTTATAAAGAAACTCACCAGGGAAGTTTCCTGAAGGAGCACTTGCTACACAGAGGGATACTTTCGTCTTTATTGGAAGAAATGCATCTTAAATGGTCTATAGTAAAAGATAAAGATAATGAAGAAGAAACAACCCCTTTCGCTTTCAGTCCAGTCTAGCCCAAGTTTCACCCAGTATTACTGAAATGGTGATTTGTTGTAGCAATTGCACGTAACCCAGCTTACTTAAAAAGACAGTGGCGCGTAATGTGCTGGCTATGCATCTTTGCAACTGAACAATAGAAATGTCTCAGGCCTGTTAATATTGGTTCATGTTGAGCTCTAGGGAATTCTGCCCTTATGATATTTTTCATGTTATAGTTGCACTTAAGTCTCCCTGGAATACAGAGACTATTCAGTAAATGTAATTAAGCCCATTTACTTTTAGTCTGTTTTAATTGTGAAAGTTTACTAACATGGAATAGTTTTCGCTTTATTCTAGGCTGGACAGGCATAATTTGTGAGTGCAGTTCATTTGCCTTTACTGGCAAGTGGTTGACATCACTCATGGATGTGGCTGTTAGCACTGCTACACAATGTCTGCAGTCCTGGGAAAGCAGGGGAAGCAATAGGCTGTTGAACCACTGTATATGGATGGGGGGGTATTTTCAGCTTGATGGCTTACAATATGGATGGGGACATATATATTTTTCACCTTGAAGGATACATTCTGTCATGGGCAGCCTACCAGGGCTATTATAACACTGATGGCAAGGGCCAGGAACAAACAAAGGTGGAGTAACCAGCACAACTATCTTTGCACAGTAGCATATATTCATAAAACGGGGGGCGCCCTTTGCGTGGACGCGTGCAGCCCTTGGATCTGGAGTGGCTCCATCAGCATAGGCTTGGCTTCGCTTTCCCTCAGGTGGGATACCTGAAGGTCTCCGCCTATCTCAGTCAGTTGTCCAATCCCGCCTGGGGGAAGCGTTGCCAAGGAGACCAGGTCAGGTAGGGGAGGGACTACCTGTCCACACAATAGAGGGAGGATCTTACTTGGGAATCCTCACTTGACTCCAGAGCTTCTCCCACCCTACCCACCCTCAGTTAATGTCTTATTTTGCAGTTTAACTTTTCTTCACAGGTTTTGCAGGTTAACTTTTCTTCACAGGTATGCAGGCGCTGCTACGTTAAGGTCGCTGTTAAAGGGCCAGAAAGGAATTCCCCTGCATTGGCAGGTTTGCCTTTCCCGTATCAAAACGTCACAACTTTGGCAGTATCAGGCCTTGGGCGGAATCCTTTAGTCTATCTTCCTCTTTGCAGTGGCGATACCAGGGTTCCCCGTTAAAGGGGTTTCTGAAGGGAGGCTTTGACCGTACGCCAAAAGGTCGTCATTGCTCTCCCCTGCGGCGGCGGCATAACAGGGGCGGCTATCTCTGCTTGAACATATGTTCTCCAGAGCCAGCCCATCCCCCCCCACACACACTGGATAACCCTGATGCTCCCTAGGTCCCCAGCTGGGGACTGGGGAGGGATAACGCCCAATGCCTGAGCCAAGGTCTACCCACATTTGAAATTTAATAAAGTTGTGGCCAATTTAATCCCATAACACGTTGTCTTGAGTCGTTATTCCACATGACCGGGGGGTGCGTGTTCGGGATCTGGGGGACTCCGCCTGTCCATGCAAAAGTCTGAGCTCTCTACCTAAACTCTCAAACATTTCTCCCTCTTCCATCCAGGCAAGCAAGAGGTATAATCAGAATTCAATGATCGGCAAGCCACTTGTTCTCTGTTATTTGGCATGTGAGAAGTGGCTGTGCAAATGTGCTTCGGCCATTTTCCTCCCTTCCTTAAATGAACAAACTATTCAGCTCTAAGCAGAGTTGCTCTCCAAAGGGACCATGGGAGCTGAGGGCACATTCCTGATCTCTGTACTACATCTTCCTTTGGCGGGGGTGGGGTGGGGGGGCAGGATTCGCAAACCTCATGGCTCTGACTTCAAATTGAGCCACAATACGATTTTATAGTATCAGGAGAAAAGTTGTTTGATAACTTTCAGAAGAGCATATGGCAGGGTATGACATCATCCAGTTTATTCCCCTGCCTTCCAATATATCACACCAAGACTTACATGTGGTTCTTCTGAACCAAATAATACATCGTAGCCTGGGGAGATACAAGGTAATATTCCCCCCAACAGGTCAATTTAAATGAAGAAGATAAATATAGATGAGTTTTCCCCACACACACTTTGCCTCCTATTAATATTTTATAATGAACATTCTGAGTGGGCGGAAGTTTATTTCAGCTTGAGGTGTGATCTTAGGTATAGTGATAGTGGATGCACTTGTGGATTAAATGCTTGGTAAGTGACAACTCATTTCTGGTCTTTGCAGATGGATTTAGTGGTAGGGATATACAATGTTATAGCATAGTGAAAGAATTATAACCTGTTGTATCATTGGTACAGGGTGGCAGGAGAGGGTCCCTAAGCATTTACCACCTGATCTGACTAACCACATAATGGAAGTTTAGCTAACTGAAAAGTTGAATTAGCTTTCTAGGCTGCTTCATAATAGATAATTGAGAACAATAAAATTAGGATGCAGTTTGAGCTGAGATCTCAAAAAAATATCTAGAAACTAATTCCTTCAAAACTGCAATTAGTTATTATCAAAACCATTTTTTCTTTCCTTTGATGTTCCTCAGATATCTTGCCCAAGCAGATACAGTAGCCCTAATTTTTCCTCTGAAATTCTGCCTTGGGTGAGATCTTGTCAGTTTGCTTCCCAATACTCATTAAATTTTCTCAATGTATGGAGTGTCTTCAGCAGACATGGTTACCTCAAAACATATATTTTAAGTGGCATATGGCACCCATGGAGAGTGTGAATAAATATGCTGATTTCCCCACACCATTTTTACCTGAGGTAGAACTGTTAGCAATCTTAGTGTGGAGGGCATTCATTTCCTCAGCCTTCCCTAAGTATTTTGCCTTTTCAGAAACTGCCATAATCACTCTACAACAGTCGTCGAAGTTAAGCTTTGTAGCAAATCTATTACTATTGTTTTTTATAAAGAAAACTTTATAGTCTTGTTGCTTAAGATATCAGTTGTGAGATTACATTCAAGCATAACCCCAGTCCAGATAAATCATAATTGTTTATCTCTTGAGATGTTCATGTTTGTTTCTTTATTAAATAACCTTTGGTCATTTTTTTAGATGTGCATCCTTCAGATAACTTTCAATGGGAAACCAAACCACTGAATACTATTTTTTTCTTCTTGGCCTCTCCAACAACCTTCAGCTCCAGATCTTCTTATTTTTCCTTTTCTTGTTGATTTATCTGCTAACTCTGTTGGGGAATGTAATAATCATGCTGCTTGTGAGGACCAGTCCACCTCTTCAGAGTCCTATGTACTTCTTCTTGAGTTACCTCTCTTTCCTTGATGTGTGTTATTCAACTGTCACTGTCCCAAAGATGTTGGAGATCATCATTGCCAAGCAGAAGACCATCTCTGTTGGTGGATGCTTCACTCAGGCATTCTTTATTTTGTTTTCGGCTACTGCTGAAGTTTTTATCCTCTCATCAATGGCTTATGACAGATACTGTGCTATATGTAAACCACTGCATTATGTGGAAATCATGAATGTGGCATTCTGCCAAAAGCTAGTGGCCAGTGCATGGATGATTAGTTTTGTTTATGCACTTGCAAACACATTGCCACTGTTAAGGCTACAGTTCTGTGGCTCGAATATCATAAATCATTTCAGTTGTGAGCTCCCTTCCATCCTTTCTCTCTCCTGCAATGATACTTTCTTCAATAAAATGCTGTTCTTCATTTCTGGGAGCACAGTTGGGCTTGTATCCCTGTTCCTCACTGTGCTGTCTTACATTCATATCATCTCCACCATACTGAGGATAAATTCATCTGAAGGGAGACGTAAAGCTTTCTCTACCTGCAGCTCCCACCTCACTGTAGTCAGTCTCTTCTATGGAACAGGTTACTTCCGATATCTGAGGCCAAGCGCAGCTTCGTCAGTACTTTTGGATGTAATACTGTCCATAGAATACAGCATTCTTACCCCTTTGTTAAATCCCATCATCTACAGCTTGCAGAACAAGGAGGTGAAAGCAGTGCTTAGGAGGATATTGAGACTGAAATCTTGATATTCATTCCCAATTCAAATCAACAGAACAGTGTGAATGAGAAGATTGTGTCCCATTGGTTGTATGACCACAATCTTTTATTTCATAAACCAGTTGATTAACATGGTTGTCAATAATTTTCCCTTCCATTACATGCCACAAACATTGCAAATTTTAGATGCACACATGCCCAATTCTCTTTAGCTTTTCTCCATGCATCTGTAAAGCAAATAAGCAATCTCATGGAAAAGGTCCACAAGGTTTGTATTCCAGCAGGTAAAGTGGAGCCCATCAACCAGATTCAGTTTAGTAGAGTTTCCTCATTGGTCTGGCTGATTGGGATTGCAAATATGTCAATGGTAATTACGCATTGCCCAGTACATGTTAGTCCACACTACATGATTGATTGGTTATATTCAGATTTACTCAGTTGTGGGAATCTATGACACAATTTTCTTTTAATCTGTAAGCCTGCCAACTCATTCACTTGCCACAGTCAGAAGAGCCTATCTTTGGCACTCCAGCAGTAACATCATTGCTCCTGCTCTGAAAAAAAGTTATGGAACTTCATACCCTAGTGTACCCTTCTACTACATATGCCTTTTTGGCACTAAAATGCATGGGGAAATACACAAACAACTACACAAACAACATTCCAACCAAATTCTTAGCGGCCCTATAATCAAAATTGAAATCACCTGACTCTAAGGAAACAATGAGGCATTTCAGATTGGCAAATTAGGCCAAATATTTGCAAAACTTTACTGGGTATGGTTTAGTGAGCAGTAGTTTCTCAAAATACACACAAGAGCTACTTTTATTTTTATTTTTTTCTTAAAATATTTTCTAACTGCTTGGAGCAGCTAGAAAGCACAGTGCTTGCAACATTCATTGAAATGGCATCTAAAACTGACCTGGAAGTGGTTGTACATTATGGTGGGTAATCCTTTCTTTGTGCCCACTAAGGAAGCCCCTCTAAATCTGCAAGGGATATTATTGTTCATAATTTCCACTGACACAAAATGCCATGTTCCTTTTGTTTCTTTTGCTGTAGATAATAAAATACTTGATGCCACAATTCCTACACAATTTTGCTTCCGCTGACTCTGCTAATATGCGTTATATCATGCACATGTCTCTTGGATGTGTGCTGATGCTTTCTACGGGACTCCAGCAAGAGGCTCCTCCCATCAAATATAGGGGGGGGGGAGACTATGTTTTGTAATAAAGTGTGATGATTTAAATACATTGTGAATGAACTTGACATTCCAGTTGCTCCAAACAGCTTGAAATTGGGGTTATGATTACAGTATTATTATTATTATTATTATTATTATTATTATTATTATTATTATTATTATTGAAGGAGAAAGCACAACCTTCAAACCACCTAGAAAGTTACACATATACAAAGAGAGAGACAGAGAGAAACACTTAAAGAAATGCAAATTTCACAATAGTTATTTCCTAAAAATTGAAATGTAGACATGAAGCAGAGTGGGCTTTGCCAGCAGGCATATACCAAAATGGACACAAACTCAAGCAGATTGATTCTGCCCATTCCTGACTGAAAGTTGCAGTTGTTGACAATATGGAGTAGAATATGTGGCCCTGGTCTGTCACATTGTAAGGCATCTCTATATCTAAAGGAGTCTATTACACCTTAATGTCCAACTGACTTGTAAAACTTATAATAAATGTGTTGTTGTTTTTTGGAAGGAAGAACTAATACAATTTCATTTAATGAAAAAGGTATCCCTGGAGAAAGTCAGTTGACAGGATAAATTTCATGGGATTAATTCCAGAAAAATGAGCATGACATCACATCACCATCCTTTTTATACCATCTTGCTCACTTAAAAAATTGTCCAGTACATAGGCAGAATGGACACTGAACAATGCACATTAAAAAAAATCAGGCATTTGTAGAGTTGGCAGTGATTTCAATCATTCCCTTTCAGTGTGCACAGCAGAGACCCTGAAATATTTTTCCTTTCTGTCACAGATGAAAAAACTTTGACCAACTAGATGCTGTTTGGACTTGAGGTCGCATTCAGCCCCAGATGACAGGGCCAAAGGTCATGAACTGAAAACCAGCAACCGGTTCCCCAGCCATAATCTAAATGAGCTGTATGATAATATGAGCGATCTTTATTTTCTTTGGGGATTTCACCAAGATTTGTTTCAAATCGTCATTTTTTAAAGTAATTGTAAAGTGGATGGAGATCTCTTTGAGATACAGCTCCAATCAAATCTAAGTGCAGTGGCAGTTGTTGCGCATCTGGATTAGCTATCAGGTAAGTGGCAATCTCTTTTTTATATTTATGACTTTGTTTAATTCAGTGGGTTTTATGTGTTGGGTGATCTTAAATAGACAGTAACCAGTACATGCTATCCATTTGCAGAATTATTCAATATTTTCCTTAAGATTCCAGTGTCTTGCACTTGGAAACACGAAATCACAGTAAATAACTAAGATTCACAAAGAAGCCGAACATATTTGCTAGTATTCTGACAACTTTTTAGTACTTTCTAATCCTCCCAAATGTTTCAGCAGTTTAAAAATTCTACAAATTTGCCTCAAAATTTCACCCTTAAAAAATGAAAAATGTAGGCTGTTCTAGTATATACAAACCAGAAAGGACCAGTGTCTCCTATATTGGCTAAAGAGCTAAAAGCTCAGTGATAGAGCATCTGCTTTGCATGCAGAAAGTCTCAAATTAATCCCTTGTATTTCCAGGTCAGACTAGACTTATTCTTTTCAGAAATTCTGGAGAGCCATTGCAAGTCTGTGTAGACAGTACTGAGCTAGGTGGACCAATAAAGCACCAGTACCTAACCTAAAATCATGATCAACATATCCATAAATCTAAAAATGCATCTTTTTCATGTATGCCAGCAGAGCTCAGATGACATTATTGGTCTTACCAAGTAGACGTGGGTCTCAAAATTGAGATTGAACAGTTTCCACATTCAGAGCAGCATACCTAAGTTTGATCCATGTGGACAAATCTGGAAATGGAAGGGGGCTCACATGTTCTCAGAGCTGCTTCCTTTTTTATAATAGGCAGATGTACAACAGGTCGAAGTTTTCCAACCACCAAATGTGTGCTAGGAAATAGTTTGACTGTTTATAGTCTTGCTTTTCATGCACAAAAACCTCTCTCCATTTTTTAAAAAATCCCTCCCTTCCCACATTTAACATTCTGTCTGGAATTTAGAGTTTGTAATTACATGGCCTTGTGCCCAGTATGAAACTATTGGGTCAGTGGTCTCCCTTTTCCCTGTCAGGTATGTAAAATGCTATGTGTACACAGTTTGTTTTCCATCCATTCAGATCAAATAAACCTCACCCCCCCCCAACATTAAATATTAGCATGCATATTGACCTCCACCTTCAAAAAGAAAGAAACAATCTTGAAGTGGTTGCACATGTGTGTGCATCCAATTTCCTTTTGTGCAGTGAGTGTGGAACTGCAAATGTGAAATCTCTACACAAACAATTAGCGCTTGAATCAACAGTCTAGTTCTTGGCTGCATCAAAGCAATCATAACTATGTCCAGATAGAGATACAGTAGATCATATTGAATTCAGTGGAGCTTACTCCCAGGTAAATAGGGTTAAAAATTCAGAAAATACTTCCCCTACATTTATACATTTATTAATCATTTTTCAGAGCTTTCTACAAATTGAATAAATTCTATTTCTTTTTTTAATTTGTACAGATGTTAAGGCTTTTAAATTCATTGAGATGGAAAATCAAACTGCAATTACAGAGTTTATACTCTCAGGACTCTCCAGAGATCCACATCTTCAGGTGTTTCTCTTCTTGGTGTTCTTAATAATTTTTTTGGTAACATTGTTAGGAAATTTTGCAATCATGCTGGTGATTAGAACTGAGTGTAGCCTTCAAACCCCCATGTTCTTCTTTCTTAGTCATTTAGCTTTTGTTGACATCTGCTATTCATCTGTCACTGTTCCCAAGATGTTGGAAAATATCATAGCAAAGCAGAAAACGATTTCCTGGGAAGGATGCATTGCACAGATCTTCTTCTTTTTCCAGGTTGCTTGTGCTGAAGTATTCATCCTTTCAGCAATGGCTTATGACCGATACATTGCTATATGTGATCCACTGCATTATACCACAATCATGAAAAAAGAAATCTGCAAACAACTAGTGGGTGGATCTTGGGCTATGGGTACCTTCTATGCTGTGTTGAATGTTCCACCTTTGGTGAATTTGCATTTTTGCGGGAATAATATTATTGACCATTACAGCTGTGAGCTTCCTTCAGTCTTGGCCTTGGCTTGTACCCAGACCCTCATAAATTACATTGTTCTTCTTATCACTGTGTTGGTGTTTGGTCTTGGCTCCTTTCTCCTTACCCTCATCTCTTATGTTTACATTATTTCAACCATCGTGAAGATTCGTTCAGCAGAAAGCAGGCATAAAGCCTTCTCCACTTGCAGCTCTCACCTCATTGTGGTGGGATTGTTTTACATTGCAGCTTTTTTCCGGTACATGAAGCCAAGTTCAGAATCACTCGCCTACCTGGACAAATTAGTGTCGGTGCAGTACAGCATCTTAACTCCCATGTTAAACCCTCTCATTTACAGCTTGAAGAACAAGGATATAAAAAATGCTCTGTTGAAGAAGTTTGGAAAGTGTAAGTTTCTTCAATAAAATTAGCCTCAATTCTAGAAAAGTGTACAGTGTCACAAGCTATCATTTAAAATGGTGTACATGTGTATATATCCGCCAAACATCTTAAGGGCTAATGAGGAGAGCAGCTCCCTGTTTTTAAAATGTCATGCTTCCCTTGATGCTGGAGTTAGACTAAAAAAGACCCCAAAACAAAGCTGAGGCATAAGATTAGGTTGAAGAAGACAGAACTGGAATCAATTTGCTTTCATGGGGGAAAAAGACCAAGGGGACATTTAACTAATGGGAAATATGTAAGGGTTCTTTTTTTTCCTTAATGGAAATCTGGAGAGAGAAAATGAATGATATGAATTATATAGGGGAAATGGAGTGAAATTTGAGTTCTGTGTTTATGGTTTGGATCTACTGCCTTGCATTTAGCTTCTGTTCTGGTGGACATCTTCTGCCTTCATCTAGTCTAGCCCTCTGAATCCAGCCAATGGTCATCGAGCCCAATGCCTCTTGGAAGCTCAGGTAGAAGGTGAGGAAGCTGAACGTTTTCTCCAGCATCCAAGTCATATGCTTAAACTGCCACTGAACGAAAGCATAGGAATGGGGAACCTGATTGGTCACTTGGGCTTGCAGTGATGTAAACAACTCTTGAAGGGCCAGAAGTTCCCTGTTTATGCATGAGGTTATTAGGAGTGAAGATGTGTTAGATGAAAAAGGAGAGTTTATCCATATATTGCTGAGGAAATGTGTTGGAGGCATGCCTAGGTAGGATTGGTGAGATTTGAAGCTAAGAACGGATGGACTAATATAATCTATATCACTTTCTTGTGTGTCCATTCATAAATCCACACTTCCAGGATTACTGAATTGATCACACTAATGTATCTGAAGCACCATGACCTTGTCCCTCCCACTCACCTTCCCAGTACACAGCAGAAACTGATATTCATAGGCTCTGAAGATAGCTAATATTAGCCAATATAGCTAATATTTGTTGTTAGCTTCCACAAGTATTTAAAGTGACCTAACTGAGAAGCAATCCCCACATCATATAGCAATGAAACCCCACTAGTTAGTTAAATATGTATTGCTTGAAGACTACAATTTTGTGGTATATTGCCACTCAAATTCATAATGTGAACCCTAGTTCTAGTATTAGCATTATCAGCCACTAAAATTATTATTTTTATAAAACAAAATGCAATTTTGTGCCTGAATGACATATTTGTAACCCACCTGTCATCAGTCTATATGGTTATGTGCTTGCTTGTTTGCTTAAATGGTGCTTAATTGGTGAATTGTAACAGCAATGAGTATATGGGGTCTTCTTACCTTTTAAAGGAGCTATTCCAATCTTGTTTGTTTGTTTTCAAAAGCTGTGGTGAATTTTAATGTTTTACATTCTTACTGGACTTAGTTTAACACATCTCTTACAATCAACAGGATGTTCAGGGCTGTTGTTGTTTTTTATAAAAAAATAATCACTATTGTTTCTTTTTTGTAATTATAGTACTATTACTTTTATGTAATATTTGTTTAATGGCTTTTAAAATTATGTGTGTTTTTGTTATGTTATTGTAAACCTGTTTGAAAGTGGGACATGATAGTGAACAAATAAATGTGACTATTCACCAATACAGTAGTAAAGTGAGATTTAACTTTTGTCAAGCTGAAATCAATGTTGAACCAAGACATTTTGCTTTCTGATATGGAGTCCAAACGCTCCTCACAAGGATAAACATTTTTAAAACTTTTGCTGCGTGATTCAATAAACTCCTGCTTGTAATCTATCTCCCTTTCAGAATTCTCACTGATGCCTGTTGCTTCACCCTCCTGAATGGCAGGATTACCCTTGGATGAAATGTAAACTCTCATTTACGTTTGCCTTAACTAAATTTCATACAGTTGCACTAGGGGTGCTCACACATTATATTAAACAAGTGTGCAATCAGTGTTCTTGTGTACATGAATAACTGCAGTATCAAAATACAGTGGTACCTCAGTCTACAAACTGTCCTGTTAATGAACTATTCGGGCAACAAACTCTGCAAAAGCAGAGGTAGGTGTTCCGGCTAGTGAACTTTGCCTTGGAAGCTGAAGGGAAGTTGAACGGTGGAAGGGCACCGGTGGCGGGAGGCCTCAGCAGGGAAAGCGCACCTCGGTTTAAGAATGCTTTGGTTTAAGCATGGACTTCCGGAACGAATTAAGATCATAGACCGAGGTACCACTGTATAAAGTATGCCAAAATCTGGTCCTTTATCTCATGAACTGTCATGTCAAATTCGGCAACGATATCTCCAGAGGCATCCAAATTGTTGCAGTTTGGAATGTTTCATTGGCCATCTTGAATGAAATAAACTTAGATGAAGCCTACATCCTTCACTCTGTTACAGATAAACAAAAATATGGCAGCAATATATTTAGAGGCATTCAAGTTGCCACAGTTTGGAATCACCATGCCAAATTGGGTGAAGGCACACCAATTGAGCAATTACATACTCATACATATTCAGAGGCACAAGAACCCTAATTGCCACAATTTGGAACCACCGTGCCAAACTGGTCCCAAGCTACCCTCTGTTTGTTTATCTATATTTGCCACCATGGCAGAAAAGCTTCTCCCACTAAAACAAAACACAACAAAACTCACAGGCATTTGCAGGAATGCACTACTGATGAATTTAATTATCCTCTTGGGATGAGTATTTCTATATAAGTTGCTACATTCCACAGTGAAAAATATATCCTCCAGGGTTTGGTATAGCAAGTATAATAACATCATGGCAAACACTCTACTTGGTCTTAGTGAGCAGGGGAACCATTTTTACTGACACATAAAAGGTACTTTTTCCAATTCATTCCCGCCTTTTCAGTCAGGTAATTATATACAAAAGTTTGAGTCTCTGGTCCAAGGCAATGTCCTCCAGAAGCTTCTTGCATGTTTCTTGATTTCTCTTTCCCTCCGTTTTTGCTGATCAGATTGGTTTTTCTTAGGCCTTTTTAAAAGAAAAAATAAGAAATGAAAAGAAGAGATATGTTTATATATGATTTCATTGTGTTTTAAGGCAGAAATCCTTGCTTATGTGAGAATGAGCAGGAAGGAAAGAAAAAAACAGCATTTGAAATTTCTCACTCACTAGACATAAATTAGAATGTAGGAAGGGAGGAATTACAAGGTACCGTATTTTTCGCTCTATAGGACGCACCAGACGATAAGATGCACCTAGTTTTGGGGGGAGGAAAACAAGAAAGAAAAATTCTGAATCCCAAAAGCCAGAACAGCAAGAGGGATCTGCGCAGCGCTCCATCTCACTGTTCTGGCTTCTGGGATAGCCCGCGAAGCTTCTGCAGGGCAGAGGGGTGCCTTCATCCCACTGCCCTGCAGAGGCTTTGTGCAGCTAAGCCACAAGCTAGAACAGCAAGATGGAGTGCTGCACAACGCTCCCTCTCCCTGTTCTGGCTTCTGGCTTAGGCGTGCAGCCTGCATTCGCTCCATAAGATGCACACACATTTTCCCTTACTTTTTAGGAGGGAAAAAGTGCATCTTATAGAGCAAAAAATACAGTAGTTTTCATCATCAGTGCAACCAAATTACAAACATAAGGCTAAAAAAGTAAGAAGTGGTCCTGCAAATGCACATGTGGGTTAAATATGGATTCCAGGTTTGAAAAGAATGAAGACTACTGTTCTAATCCACTCTTAACAGTAACATGGCATTTATTCCCTTTACATCTCTCTCTCTACTATATTTTAAATTGCAGTATTTGTTAGGAAGAAGAGTAGCCCTACTGTGGTGATGGTCTAAATTTCAGTTGCCATTAATTTCCTTGCATTTCACTTCATTCTGTGTAAGAAAGTAGCATTTGAAGGAGCACTTCTAAAGGCTGACTCACACACACACTAAATATTTCCATATGATGATTTCTGCATATTTAGAGTGAGCAAACTGCTGCAAATGGGAACCTTCAGAAGCAGAAATGAGATGCAATGTGATTGCCTGCTGATTTTATTATTGGCATTTAGCTCTTAAAGGAACAGAAAGTCTTCCAGGGAAAAGGTGGCAACCCTGGACGTTAAATTGTACCAAACAGTCCTTAAGAAAAAAGGCTTGTGAGCCACTGATTTACTAAATCAATTCATTTTTTTGTTAATCTTCAGTCCTTATGGAAGACAGAGAAGTCTGTTCCAGCAGACTTTTAGAAACTGGTGAATAAGGTTGAGAAATGTTGAAAGACAGCAACTTCCCAACTGTGTGATCTTGATGATAGCAGCTGCTTTTGTTATTAGACTAGTTAGGATTTAACCAAAGATCCATATTATGGGTTTGAATATGAAATGATGCTCTCAGCATATTGAGGAAATTTTGATACTATTTATTTAAAATGTGTTATTTATTATATAAGAACACCTCATTTTAATAAGCTTTCTAACATTGATTACAGGCAAGTAAAAGGCTGAAATGTCATGCATAGCTTGCATGGAATTATGTCCCACTGAGACCAGCTGGACTTCATTTCAAGGAAACATGAACTGGTTTGGGCTACAATGGCTATTGGTTAACCTTGCTGTCTGGTCTATGACTGCAATAAAGATTTATTGATTGGTTGGTTGGTTTCAATGATGCAGAAAAATTGAGCATGGACATTGACTTCTCAGTGGAGGTTAAAGCTGCTCAACATAGACTGAATCCAGCTCTTAATTGATATAAGTTTTTAGAATTATGGTTCCCATCTCAACAATATTTCAGATGCTTTAGTCTACTATTCAGGAACAACAGAACAACTTTGCTGCAATCAGATCTTTGTTTGTTTTTCACAGATTACATTTTTGTTGGAAAGGAAATGGAAAATCAAACTACTGTGACATATTTTCTTCTTGTGGGATTTTCTTATAGTTTTCCAGTCCGTATTTGCCTCTTCCTGGTGTTTTTACTCATGTATGCAATAACTTTGGTAGGGAACACGATGATCATGATGGTAATAAAGAAAGACAGTAATCTACAGAGCCCTATGTACCTCTTCCTAAGTCAACTGTCTTTTCTGGATATTTGCTACTCTTCAGTCACGGTGCCTAAGGTTCTCCTGAATTTCTTCCACCGCCAAAGAATTTTTTACAGTACCTGCATCATGCAAATGTTTTTCATCATCCAGACAGGATGCACTGAAATCTTCCTTCTTACAGCAATGGCTTATGACCGATATGCTGCCATATGCAAGCCACTTCATTATGTTGAAACTATGAACATACCGTTCTGTAAGCTGCTGGTGGGAGGTGCATGGGCAATAGGTTTTGTACATGCATTGATTAATACATTTCCTGTTCTGAAGCTGGTGTTCTGTGGTCCAAACACTATCAGGCATTTCAGCTGTGAACTCCCATCTCTCTTGGCCTTATCTTGCACAGAAACCTTTGTGAATGCAATAACATTCTTAATTACAAGTAGTGCAGTAGTGCTTTCATCAATCTGTGTCATGCTGGTGTCATATACCTACATAGTCTCTATGGTTCTGAAGCTTAATTCAGCAGAAGCTAAAAGAAAAACATTCTCCACCTGCAGTTCCCATCTCATTGTTGTCATTTTATTTTATGGCACTGCCTGCTTTAGGTATTTAAGGCCGAATTCAGCCTCATCTGTACTACTGGATGAACTCTTTTCCACCCAATAGAGCATTTCAACCCCCATGCTGAACCCCATTATTTACAGTCTGAAAACCAAAGAAGTGAAAGAAGCCATCAAGAAACTGATGGGGTACAAAAAAGTGATACCTCCTGCTGTATAATAATAATTATTATTATTTAAAAAGAGTCGCATATAGCAGACAATTCAAAAATTTGTCATGTGGGTATAGAATTAGTTGTATTTATAGGAATTACTTTTCTGTGGTCATTTAAACTATAATAAAGCCATGCTGATTTATTCTGAATCAATTTTCATCTCTCTAATTTGCAATAAGATTTCTGTCTGTCTGTTTCTCATAAAAGAGAATAAACACCTAATAATATGTGTATAAAATCTGAACATTTCCCGATCAATCATAATATTTGAAGGACCACCTGTTTCCATATTAATGTGCCCATATATTAAGAACTTCATGTTGCAATCATGAACACATTTACTAGTGAATAAGGCCCATTGAACTCAATTGAATTTACTTTTGAGTAGGCCCATTTGTTCAGGATTGTGTTGTCAATGGAGGTCTTCTATGGGTGACTATGCCACTATGAAGTGAGATGTTTTGTTTCCAGAAAGAGATCCTTCTCAGTGGTGATGTCTCAGTTGTTGAAAGTTCTCCCCAAGGAATTTTCATTATTACTCAATTGACTGTCCTTTCAACACCAAAGTCCTTCTTAGTTTCCAAGGATCTTTTTGATTGTAATAGTAGTCCTTCTGGATGTTTTATGCTGCCTTTATGATAATGTTGTATTACAATTGACATTGTAATTATTGTATTCTATACATAAACCACTATGTTTATATAACCTTATAATAATAAAAAATTAGGATAATAAATAATAATAAATACCTTAAAATGGACCATGAATTCTTTAGGTTTATCCTATTTATGGTTGCAATATTTATTTTTCAACTTTGCTAACAATAATGCAGATTACATTAGTGAAATGAATGGGACTTCCAGTCCGGAGCTGCCATGGCGAACAGCAATTCCCATGATAGCGGATGCTGGGTGTGCAGATAATTAAGGTTAATGTGAGAGTAATTATCCTGATTAAGATGGAAGTTGGAGCTTTCGGGACATTTGGATTTAAAAAGAGTAAGAAACAAGACTTAGGCCCCACCTTTGAGTATGGAGGTCTGGTTGGAAGAAATATGGACTTTATTGGACTAGAGCTTCTCCGAGATTTGGCGTTTAATACTAAGGACTATCCAAAAAGCCGGCAGAGAGGAACTGAGAGAGAATTGAGAGCATCGGACGTGAGATCCCCAGGCTGAGAGTAGACTAAGACTGATGGACACTTGTTGGGGATTGAAACCGGGAAAGGGGGTGGTGGAGCTTGGGAATCCAAAGGGGGCATAATTATAATCTGTTTTGTTTTTATTTTGTTTTGTTATTTGTATGAGAATTGGGGAAATCGTGGAAGGGAATTTAGGTCGACTTTAGAAAAAAGGCTTTAAGTATGAGAACAGAGCTGCAAGTATTGAGGTTTATAAGTTATAAGTTATAAATTTATAAGTTAAAAGTTTAAAAGCTAAAATTGGTTTTTCTAAAAGGACTGAAATGTAAAAAGGTTAAAAAATTGGGGATAAGAACTTGCTGAGCCAACAATTTGAACTGGAATACAAGAGGGGGAGGTGGGGGGAAGTCAGGAAAATATGTTATTGAAAGTGAGGACTTTGAATTTTATGTGTTTTTAAATCTTTTTTATGTTTTGTTTTTTTTATTTGTGTGTTTGTGTTTCTTTTTGATTTTTTTGGATAATGGAAAAATCTTAATAAATATCATTTAAAAAAAAGAGAGTAATTATACTTGCAAGCCCCCCCCCAGCTCAGGGGGGGTGAGCTCTCACTTGCAGATCATCCGATACCTGCTTCTTGTTTCTATGATGCGGGACAGGGGATGCAGAGTGCATAGCACTGCACGTATCGGTAACTTTCCAACACAGTCACCATGAGCAGTGGTTCCTCTGTTTTTTAAAGATAGATATGAATTTAGACTTAAAAAACAGACGCGTTCTGGAAGAAGGAGACAAGATAACCTGCTAAATGAATCAGGCACTGAGTGCCAAGGTCTTCATCTGGAGAGGACTATCGTCATAACCGGATTGGAAGGCAGGTGGAGGGAAGCCTTAGTTTTTTCTCTATACATGCACTACATAGCTTTATGATTTGGCAGCCCTTCACTGAAGAAAGAAAAATAATTTCTAATGGAATATAATTATCAATGGATTGTAATTAGTAATGGAATGCAAGAGGGAATCAACAAAAACTTTATAATTTTTACGGACTAAGTCAGCCCGGAGCAAGGCTAGAGGCCAAAGAAACATGGTGGAGAGGATTGCGCAGTAAGAATTAAGTTCTCGGAGTGGCGTGGGTGGGAATGCCAGAAATAATGGATTGCAACAGGAAAGGAAAGACAAACATTAAAATATATTACACAGAGAAAGTTAGAAGATATAACCCCCTCTGGCAAATTAACAGAGATGGAACAGTTAAAAATACAAATGAAAGTCATTACGTCAGTGGCTGCAAAGATAAAGGAATAACATTGGAATGGTATTATTCGGATTAAATAAGAATGGAAGCAGGAGAAGGAGCAACAACAGTATCTCCACAAGACCAGAACATAGGAAGTCACCCCAAAATGTTTAATTTGGAATGGAATAATTGGTTTTTTATAATTATTTTATGATTTGGTATTGTATCAATGTGGCTTATATTGGATTATTATTAATGAAAAATTAATATAAATTATTATAATTAAAAATTATCATTAGTGAAATGAATGGGTTAGGAAAGGAAGGGAAACTCCATAACTCCATAACTTTGGCATATGAGACCCTATTCTTGCTCCTGTTAGAAACATGGCAGGCAAGGACATTTAAGGAATAGCTCCAATATTATGAACAGCCTTCCCTACAGAGCCCTCTCAGCCCCCCTTGTCTCTTTCCAGACCAGTGGTTGTCGTGGCTAGATGCAAAGGTTGGTGTGGCTTATTTCTATATATACTCACACACCCCTCTGCATCATTATCATCCATCCAAGCAAGAGGCGTTATCAGAGTTCAAGAACACAAAGTTGGTCTGCCAACAGGCCTGGTGCCTGAAACCAGCTCCCCGCAGAGCATGCCCTTGGAGATCCTGTCATCTTCTATTCTGTGGACATGACCAAGATAGCATAGATGTCAGTCACTGAGACAGGAGTGTTAACTTACTTGGAATGTGGGCATGGAAAAGCATCTTTATCTGATACTCTTTGGGAAGACGAGCCATTTCCATTGGGTTAGGTAACAGGAGTGAACATTTTTGTAACATGCAAAAAGAAAGGCTCACAGTTTCATCAAGTTTTTCTTGAAAGATGGCCAAATGATAGGCCAAATTCCAAAGAGCCCAAGATGAGAATAAGATCATTCTGGCTGGAATGGTCCTCTTATCATGTCTGATGGAGGACACAATGTCTGTGAATGTGTGTAGATGCTAGCCTGTTGTATGAAGGCAATATATACATTCATTTCTTCACCCACTTTTGCCTTTGGCTCTTCCAACCATTCATTAACGAAGCTTGTTTTGTTACAGAGGTGCAAATGAAATTATAGATTTTAAATTGTTTATTATCAGTGCAGTAGAAACCCAAGGTCCACTGGGATGAAAGAGTTTGGATTTGGCTGATCTTGGGCTTTCCTGGCAGAGCCGTGGTTATGGAAACAAAAGTCCCTCACCAGTCTCAGCCAGGGTTCAGTCATCAGAGCTTCCACCAGAAGGGGTATCCTGGGGATGCGGCAGGAGTGGGATGGAATAAGGGGAGACTTATACCTATTTCAAACTGCTTTCAGCTTGGTGCATGACCCAGCAGCTGGGCAGAACATAGCTGGCAAAATTCCTCCTGAACAACATTTGGAATAGTGATAATCTACATCAGCCTAAGTGTGATAACTTACACCAGCTTTCTATGGTTAGGATTGCTCTGTACTGTATATATTCTACTGGTAAAACTTTAATATTTCCCATCACCTGCAATATACTGTTTTTGAGTGGAGACATTTCACCCATTTACCTACAAATAATCAAATGTACATTTCTTCCCATCTACACACATACCCCAAATAAACCACCCCAAAGTCGAGAACCAGAGCTCTAAATATAATACTGCAATTCTGCTGGAGAAAAAGAGTAAAATGTTCTTGCTTAACTCATGAGTTGAGGAATACTTTTCTGAGAGCTGCTTTGACATCCTTATTTCTTAAAGTGTAGACAATAGGATTCAGAGTTGGTGTAACCAGTGTGTATAGGGCAGCAACCACCTTGTCTCGCTCAAAAGAGTAGCTGGAGGCTGGTCGTATGTAAGTATAGATGACAGTCGAGTAATATAAGGACACAACAATGAGATGTGATGAACAAGTGGAGAAAGCCTTCTTCTTCCCTTCAGAGGTCCTGATATTTAAGATTGCCTTAACAATGAAGCAGTAAGATAAGCATGTTATTAAGAAGTCCCCCATAGCAAGAAATATGTCTGCTGTGAATACCCAGACTTCATTGATTCTTACTGGGCTGCAGGAGAGAGCCAGAAGTGGAGGAATCTCACAGAAGAAGTGATTGATACCATTGGGGCCACAGAAAGTGAGCCGCATAATCAGTCCAGTGTGAACCCATGAGTTTGTAATGGCGATAAGGATCACCACTGTGGAGAGTGCTACACATACTGTCTTGTTCATCATGATGCTATAACGCAAGGGGTGGCATATAGCTACATAGCGATCATAAGCCATGACAGTGAAGAGCACCATCTCAGCTCCCAAACACCATGTGAAGGAATAGAGCTGGGCTATGCAGCCAGAATAGGAGATTCTCTTGCTAAAAGTTGCTATGTTTGTCAGCATCTTGGGAATGATGGTGGAAATGCAGACTATATCCACCACAGCCAAATGGAACAGGAAGAAATACATGGGTGTGTGAAGTTTGGGATAAGAAAAGATGGCAGCAATGATTGCTGCATTTCCTATCAGGGCAACTATATAAATGGAAAGGAAGAGGATGAAGAGGAAGATCTGCAGCTTTGGATGCTCAGAGAGGCCCATCATCATGAATGTGGTCACACAGCTCCTGTTCCTTACTGCAACTTGGCCACATGATCTGTTAATGCAAAAGAATGTCCATGATAATATGAATCAACAACTATGAAAAACAAGTGTAGTTAAAGTAATGTTTTATATCAATAGACAATTGCTTTCCTCCTTTTCTAACAACATTCATTTCACTTCCTTTAAAGCTAACTGTTATATTGGAACATCTATATTAAAATTTAAGCATTTTGGCACTGCTGTTTTTTAAGCTCACATTTATTATTAAGAATTCTAGCAGCATGGAATGGCTAGAAAGCACAACAGCTATCATAAACATTATTTTGATATATCACCAAATAGTAAAATTTCTATAACTCACAATATATTTTAGTGATGTCCTGCAAGGACTAAGACAAACGATTGCTTCTTATGAAAAGACCAAAAGATAGTATAATTACATGTCATCAAAGTACTGCTTTTCCATGCTTCTGTTCTCTTACTACTTAGGTTAGTTCTGTTACCATAGAACACAGATAATGCTACAATGCGCTCAGTGGGCGAGAACATGCCAATATGAATGTGTGGAATGATATATAGGTGACTACAGAGAGAACAATTCCCAAAGCAACTCCATATTGGACCCTAAAGGAACAATTAAAATTTTAGTTTGTTTATGAAATGACATCACACAAATCCCCCCTTTCTTTTCGATTTATCATTAAAGTTCCTTGTTAAATTATATTTTATTGCAATAAGGATAACAACCCCTCTGATGATTCATCAGAACATTGCATCATTTCATCCCTGGTGTTCCCCAATCAGAGCAAATGAAATACATGCAGCTCCTGGGACTGACCTACTCCCAATACTTTGCTCACATTCTCCCCCCAGCCCACCCCATATCACCATAACAAGTCTCTGATTGTCTGACCTGTTCTACATGGCCAATGTAACATTAGAAAAGTTTTTGTGGCACATTTTATTTTCTTATCATAATGTACTACAAATTTTGAAAAATGGTTTTCTTTTATTCAATAGCTTAGATAATATCTTTCAATAGGACTTCCGGGTTAGCGCCATCGCCTAATGGCGGATTCCCTCCGAGCTCCGGAGGGAATCGGCTTAGTAGGGGTCGGGTCCTGCCGCGGCGGCGACGTGGGGACCCTCAGAAACCACAGGCGCTGAAGCCTGTGGACCTGGTGACTCAGCGGGCACCATTTGCGCCCCCCGACCCGTGAAGAAGCCTTTTTAAAGGCTCCGGAACGGGGGACGGAGAGCGGTGCGGTGCTGTGAGTCGACTGCTTCCCCTACTGAGTGAAGCCGCATGCCATGGACGGAGAGCGCTGACTTCTTTCTCTGAACATTTGGACTAAAAGTAACAACCCGTGAGTAATACGGAAATTGGACTTAAAAGGGAATTTTTTTTGGGAATTAGGCACGACCGGGTAAGGTGTAAAGAGGAAGTCCGCCTACCCGCCTTGTAAACATCTTAAAGCAAGGATTTTATACTAAGGTTGAGAGAATACCTTTCTCTTTTGTGGATAAAAGCAATTAACTCCACGTTTTGGCAATATAAGTGATTGTGCTGGAGGATAAGAGCTAACATTGAGAGCGGAATTCACCCCTCCCCCCAAGACCCGGGAGCGATCGGTGAGAGAGCCTGTGGAACAGACATAAAGACTTTGACAGCTGTCAAACTAGCTGTCAAAGTTGGGAAAAAAGGAGAACTTTGTTTCTGTTGTCTTTGCTGGTTATATTCGTTACAATTTGGTAACAAATTGTTAAAAATAAAAAAGAAAAGGCTAACTTGACTTTTGGGTTGGAACTGGAAGATACTAAGAAACCAAAATCCCTCTAGAGGGGGTTTAGGACATTGCAAAAATGGCTGTAAGCGGAAAAACACTGGCTGAACTGGAGAGAACTTTTTTTCTCTTGGGAAAGTTGCAGGAACAGAGTGATGTTTTGGCTACAAATGTTACAATATTGAATGGAACAGTAAATAAAGTTACTGAGCCTGGGAGGGACTTGAATCAAGTCTTTGCAGCTGAACAGGAAAGTTTTGCAGTTGAACTAAAATTTTTTGCAGCTGAACAAGAAAAGAAACTTGAGAAATCTGAGAATGTGATGAAAGAGGAACATGATGATTTGAAGGAAAAAGAAGGAGGAGCTATAATGCCACAGATGATTGAGGAGAGCCAGAGGCCGGTTAAGATGGATATAAAGGAAAATAAGATCAGGATGATGAAAATCTGGTTTGAATTGAAGAATGGAGAATGGAGAGATCTCCCTATGTGGAGATCTGAAGACCTATGGAATACAAACCTGGCTAAAGTGGAAACTGGAGCTTTTGGGACATTTGGACTTAAGAGAAGTAAGAAACAAGATTTTGGCTCCACTTTTAAATATGGAGGCCTGGCTGGAAGAAACATGGACCTTACTGGGACAGAGCTTCTTCGAGATTTGGAGTTCAATATAAAGGACTATCAAAAAAAACCGGCAGAGAGGAATTGAGAGAGAATTAAGAGCCTCGGACGTGAGGTCGCCAGGCTGACAGCAGATGGACTGATGGATTTTTGTTGGGGTTCGAAACCGGGAAAGGGGGGGTGGGGCTTTGGGAATCCAAATGGTGTACAATTATATTCTGTTTCATTTAATTTTGTTTTGCCACTAACATAAAAATGGGGAATTCGTGGAAGGGAATTGGGGCCGACCTTAGAAAAAGATTTTTAAGAATAAGTAATGAGAATAAGTATAAAGATTGAGGTTTATAAGTTAAAATTGGTTAACTAAAATGAATTAAAGAAAATAAGGTAAAGTTTGGAGACAAGAACTTGCTGAGCTAAAAATTGGAACTGGAATACAAGAAGGGGAGGTGTGGGGAAGTCAAGGAAATTGGTCATTGACAGTAAGAAATGTAAATTTTATGTGTTTTTAATTGTTCTTTTTTGTTTTTTGTTTATTTTTTGAAAATTCCAATAAATATTTATATATATATAAAAAAGATAATATCTTTCAATATATTATCATCAAACTCAGCATGAGAGTTCCTGACGTGGGGCCTGTGGCCTTCATCAATATTTGGATGCCTGGTGCCATTTAGAATCAAGATGGTGGACCAAAGGTGCCAATTTCCAAGGAGGAATGGGGGGCTGATGTCACAGAGTGTGTGATGTCAGGATGTTGGGAGTAGCCAGGACGGAGCCAAACACAGTGGCAGTGTATTGACAGTGCGGCTTCAATGGCCATGAAGACTCCTGCTGCTGCCACCACCCGGGGGCTGCTTTCCTGTTTCTTCCTCTCTAGGAGCAGCAGGAGGAGAAGGAGCCAGCTGTGCCACACTTGGCTCTGTGCTTTTCCTCCTCTGCCCCCTTTAAACATGGGGGGGGGGGCGCCAAAAGGGCTTGGTCCTTAGGAGATGGCGCTCCTGTGGTAGAAAGCATGAGTTGGGTATGACTTCACATGATTTGGGGCATGCAACGTCAAAAACAAGTCAATTTTGATGCCACTGAAGATATTGTTCCCCATTTGGTAGAATGTCACCAAATTTGATATATACATGTCAGGGGTGCCAACTTGAATAAAATGGGGGGCGGGGGGCGGCAGGTAAGCCCTATCCTGCATAACTGATGACAAGACACAGCACACACAAACACCATTTGGATGGCAATGCCCATCAAGTTTGGGGGGACCTAGCCAGCCCCTTCAAATGTTTTATTGGGGGGTTGAAGGGAGCTTGACCCCTAGGAGTTGGTTCATATGATACACATACAGCCCCCAAACTCACAAATTTCTTTTAATTTCCAGCACCAGGAACTTCCCCCAGTAGTGAATAAGCCAGATAGCCTGTTTTCTATAAAAATAATACCACCAAAGTAGTTGCAGGTCCAGGCATCATGCTCCACAACCCCCAACCCCCAGATAAATAAAAGACGACTAAGTCTGGTTTGGATTGAAACAGGAATACTTCCGGCCCACCCACTGGAAATGATGCGTAGGTCAACCCAGGCGTGGATTCCTAAGACTTACATGAAATAGGTGGACCCCCACAGGGACTGCTGTCTGGGGGAGTACCATCAGCCTTGGCCCCACCTGGGCACACAGACATGACCACTCCCCTCAGATCTCTTTATCAGGATACCCCAGCATTTGGAAGGGCAGGTGGAGACTACAGCCTCCCCTCCATCCAAGACAAAGAATTGTCCCAATGCCCCAACCGCCAATCGAGCAAAACAGTCACTGCCAAACCACTCACATCTGCATTCAAACCCTGATACTTCCTTCAATGTCTGCCAACCAAATATCATTTCCTGTGGAGAATATGTGCATGCCATCAGGTCTAAACAGAGTCTCTTCTGAGAATGTAATACTGGGGTGCTGGATCACCCAGCCACTTGGTTGCAATATGCGGCACCTAACTGCGCAGCTAGTCCTTTTCCAAGCACAATTGATTCCCACTGGGTCTGGGTTGCACCACTGTCATCTCTCAAGCATATCGGACCAGCCAAGGCATAAGCCAGACAGCCTGTTTTCTATAAAAATAGAACCACCAAAGCCATCGTGGTAAAAACAAGAATAAGAGCAACAATGGTATAATTTCCTTTCTCCCTTCCTCCATTCTCCCTTCCTCCATTCATTCATCAAAATGGGGGCTAGATGAACCTGCCTTTGCCTAGGTATTTTAAAAATAAACCTGTAATGTCAATTTGTAAATTAATGCTATGACCGTTGATAAGATCTTTGAAGGACAATATAAATTTCTAGATTTCTCTCTCTGCAGATGGAAAGAAAACCAATCACATCTGTTGCTTCTCTACGTCAGAACTTTGGTGTCAGAGAGTGTAAAAAAGAGGTGTGCTGGGAGAGGCTGTCTATACACAGAGTCCAAAAGTTTCCCACTCTCCTGATCTGTCATTAAAACTAAAACTATTAAAAAATAAGCTGGTATAGCTTATTTCCATCCCAGAGATATATAACTCTCCAAAATAAGGACTAAGTGAGCCTGGGCTTTAGATGTGATGGTTTGACTAAATTTCATTTCCCCTTCCTCAGAGTATTATTATTGCTCTGTTAGTTACACCATGTTCCTTTTGCCTCCCCCAGGTTTAAATGTCTTAATGAACAGCTATCAATTCAAATGGGGGATAGATATGGGACAAGAGATCCCACTAGATACTTTGTGGGTTTGAAAGCATATCTTGAAGCAAAACATCTACAAAGTAATATTTAGATTACACTTAATTCCTCCTATAATTGATCTTATATATAGGGATCAAGCAATGTATGGCAAAGGTTAAAAGCAAGAAGTGACAATATATTATTGCAGATTTTACTGTTGTGCAGTTTGAAATGAAAACTGACTCATTTTGGAAATGAAAACTGCCTCTTTTTGGAAATGAAGCATTGTCAACATTGAAATTTGAATTATAAGTGTATTTGAAAAATGGGCTAAATGTTGACATCCGTAGAATGAATAGAACAAATCCTCATCATCTTCCAGGTGCCTCAGAGTTCCTTCTCCCAGTGGCACCATCACTTCAATTAAAGTAAGATTTAAAGGTAGCTGATAGCTTTCCTCGAAAGCCTGTCTACAATGAGATCAAACCAGTTTTCATCAGACATCCAACTTATAGAAGGCAATTGGCTCCAAGTTATAAAATACCAGCAACGATACAAAAGAGCAAATAGGGATAAGGTAAATCTTTCATGTTACTTAAGAGTTTCTTCATAATGTAAATTGGTTAATTATTAAAGGATAATAAATTACTTGTGCTTTGCCCAACCCCATTTAAAGGGTTTGTAATATGTGGCTTGACATAGTATTTCACATAGCATTTTGCAAGCAATGATTTTTCACACAATCACTTAAATCTCTGAACTCTAACTTCTTGCACAAAAAATGTCCACTCGTTTTCAGATACTCACGTATATCTATATTTAAGGGCTTTGAAACAGTCCAGTTGGATATGAATGAGAATATTTTAAAAGTGGGTATTTCTGGCTGAATTATGATGACTGCATGTACGTGTTTTTAAAAGAAGGACACAGAAGTTTTGAATATAACTATTTTCTGATTAACCAACTCTTAGAGAATAATTTGAATTATGGAAAACTTTCAAAAAGTGGTGGAAAGATTTAGGCAGCATATTCTTACTAATGTTGATATTTACCGAGGATGAATATAAAGATGAAATTGGGTTATTTAGGCCTTATTTATTTATTATTTATTTCAAGGCTTGGCAGTCCATAAGAAGCTATGGCTAATATTAAGACAATTTAGGTTATAAAGATCAACTAACAAGTTATTTAGGCCATAGTAGATGCTGCTCTTTAATGAAAAGACAGCCAATTTAATAATGAATGAAAGTATATTGTTAGCCATGAGACTCAAAAGAAGTTTTGATTTTTTTGTGATCTCAAATGAAAGAACAATTGCTTTGCAAATATTTGCCAGCTGAAGAAAAAAACTGCCAAATCTCTTCTGTGAGTGAGAGAGGGAGAAAGTGAATGGAAAAACTAAGTTTCTATCTGGATAACCAAGTTAACACAATTTGCCTGTCTAGGTCATCAGCATCAGAGATATTGACATGAAAAACCAGTCTACTGCTATGGAGTTTACACTGGTCAGCCTAAGCAGCTCCCTAGAACTACAGACTCTTCTCTTTTGGGTATTTACATTTATCTATGCTACTGCTTTGGCTGGAAACTTCCTGCTCATCTTCACCATATGCAGTTGCAGAAAACTCCACACACCCATGTACTTCCTACTCATCAACCTGTCCTTAGTGAATGTGTTTTCCATCTCAGTTACAACTCCTAAATTGCTCCAGACTCTTTGGACTCACACAAAGACCATCTCCTTTTATGGCTGCATCACACAGGTGTATCTATTCATATGGGCTTTAGGAACGGAGATTTTTCTTCTCTCATTTATGGCTTTTGACCGCTACGTTGCTATCTGCAATCCTTTGCAGTACACAGTCATTATGAGGAAGGAAGTGTGTTTTGGCATAGCAAGTGGAGTATGGGTTGCTGGAATGGGCAATTCTGCCATTCACACTGTACTTGTGCTGCAACTGTCCTTCTGCAACTCCAACATCATCAACCACTTCTTCTGTGATCTTCCTCCACTTTTAGAGCTTGCAAGCTCTGACACCAGCCTGAACGAGATTATGGCATTAGTGGCAGATGTGATATTTGGGATTGGAAGTTGTGGGTTAACCTTAATATCCTATTTGTTTATCATGAGAGCTATCTTTAGGATTCGTTCCACTGAAGGGAAAAAGAAGGCTTTCTCCACATGTTCCTCACATCTCATTGTAGTCAGTTTTTACTTCTTCTCAATCATATACACATATATCCGGCCATCCTCTGACTACTCCCCCGACAAAGACAAATTTGTTTCTCTCCTTTATACAGTGGTACCCCCTGTTGTTAATCCCCTTATATATTCACTAAGAAACAAAGATTTTAAAGAAGCACTCAAGACATTTCGTGGAAGAAGCAGGATGCTTCCAATACTCCAAGAATGAACTCCATATCCTTTTAGAGCAGCATTCTTAAAAATATATGAACTGAAAGAAAAGGTTGACAACAGGATATTGTTTATGTTTAGCTGATGTAAGATGTTTCAGATGACATATTTTGTACTTGAGAATCAAACATGGTGCATAAATAACAAGCACATTTTAGGAAGCAATCTATTTTAGGAAACAACCTAAGTATAAGCTCCCCTGAACTCATTGGTATTACTGCTGAAAATACAAGTATTGAATGGCAGTATTCCAGTGTATAAAT
The DNA here is from genome assembly GCF_027172205.1 of Podarcis raffonei. Classification (NCBI taxonomy): domain Eukaryota; kingdom Metazoa; phylum Chordata; class Lepidosauria; order Squamata; family Lacertidae; genus Podarcis; species Podarcis raffonei. The sequence continues at coordinate 30,936,890 of NC_070614.1, read as the reverse complement.
AGCTTCTTTAAAAAAAAAGATACAGGGGTTTTTTGATAGAGAGTATACATGTACATCAGTGCACACAATTGGGGAACATGCCTTTTGCACATACATGAGCCTTTCATGTGCCTTAGCCTTATTTAGAACTGCAGAACTCAAGCATGGAGGTCTTGGGTAATTTTTGCAGACACAATTCCAATGCACGCATTGTGAAATGGTGTCCCATGGAATGTTTGAAATAGTCTACAGTGGTACCTTGGTTTACAACCATAATCCGCTCCGGAGGTCTGGTTGTAAACCAAAACAGGTTGTATCCAAAGGCATGCTTTTGCCAATGTGCCCCCCCCCAAAAAAAAAATTGGTTGTAATAAAAAAAAATTGGTTGTAATCCCCAAAAAGGGACAAACACTTCCAGGTTTGAGGTGGTTGTAATCCAAAATGGTTGTAATCCGAAGTAGTTGCAAACCAAAGTGCCACTGTAATTACTAATATTCTGCCTGTCTTTGTAACTTGGAACAGTGCATTATATTATCTAAAGTTCAATATATACAGATGATGTTGCTGGATCTCGTCAAATTGTCCAGTTAGCAATGAATGTTAGGAGCACTTTGTGAGTTTGTGAGTTGTAAGTCTTTTAAAGACACACATAGTTGTAATTTTTAAAAAATAATAATAATGATGCAATGTACAATTGTGTATGGATTTAGGAGTAAAGACAAGAACCACTGTAATTTTCTGTAATTCAATAAAAATATTACTCTTAAAAATCAGCAGCCAGTTGAAAGTTAATTTTGAATTATATTTAGCCACTGAACCCAGCATGAATATACGTAACTTAAACATATTGTTCCTTAACCTGACAGTGACCTTGTTAAATGTGACAATTGAAATGAACTGAAATGATATTCGAACTGAATTGAAATGGAACAAAAACGAAAGGAGTAATGGTTTATCCCAAACTGCTGAAATAGAGAGTATGGACTAGGGATGAAGGGGGAATTCTATTCAGTTTGCATGTAAAGCTGAATCTACCTAATCCGAACTTTCCTAAACAACATGCAACCCAAAACACAACCATAATATGGAGAAATATGCATATACTAGATAAAGAGTGCATTAAATGCATATATTTCTGAACATAGCATACAAAACGTATTATATTAGAGAAAATTCTTTGCAAAAGAGAGTGAGTATGTGTAATAGGAAAGAAATGCTTTTAAACATGTATAGCAGGAGTAATCCACAGTAAAAAGTTGACAATTTTACATAAGGACTTTTTTTAAAGACAAATGTGTAGAGCTGATTTTAGGATTGGAAAAATGGGAAACCCAAAACTACAGTTTAATCCTTTCATATTAGACATGGGTGTGTGGCAAGGGCAGGAGCTGTGGGGACAGAAAAGAACTAACAACAACAACAACAACAACAAGGTTTAACTTGCTCTTTCGACTATTGGTTTAACACAGAAATCAGTATCATGCCCTCCAGGTTTTGTTAGAATGCGGGTGGCTCTGTGGTATAAACCACTGAGCCTCTTGGGCTTGCCAATCAGAAGGTCGGTGGTTCGAATCCCTGCAACGAAGTAAGCTCCTGTTGCTCTGTCCCAGCTCCTGCCAATGTAGCAGTTCGAAAGCACACCAGTGCAAGTAGATAAACAGGTACTGCTGTGGCAGGAAGGTAAACGGTGTTTCCATGCACTCTGGTTTCTGCCACGGTGTTCCGTTGTGCCAGAAGCGGTTTAGTCCTGCTGGCCACATGCCCCAGAAAGCTGTCTGTGGACAAACACTGGCTCCCTCGGCATGAAAGCGAGATGAGCACCGCAACCCCATAGTCGCCTTTGGCTGGATTTAACCCTCCAGGGGTCCTTTACCTTTTAACACAGAAATCAGTGTCATGCCCTCCAGGTTTTGTTGGAGTCCAATTCCCAGTTATGATAGCCAATGGTAACAGAATATGGGAGGGAGCTATACTCCAAAAACAACTGAAGGGCAAAACATGGGCTGTTCCAGTTTTAACAACAAATTGTCAGGAATGAGCCCACTCCAAGCAAATGTTTGCAGCCAACAACAGAAAGCAGCCAGGAACAGAGAGACTTAGATGTTAGGCAGGGAAGAGCCGGGGAGTTGCTGACTTCAGCTCTTCCTGACCGTGACAGGCTGGCTGATAAGGCAGTACAGTGGTACCTCGGGTTAAGAACTTAATTCATTCTGGAGGTCCGTTCTTAACCTGAAACTGTTCTTAACCTGAGGTACCACTTTAGCTTATGGGACCTCCTGCTGCCACCGCACGATTTGTGTTCTCATCCTGAAGCAAAGTTCTTAACCCAAGGTACTATTTCTGGGTTAGCGGAGTCTGTAACCTGAAGCGTCTGTAACCTGAAGTGTCTATAACCTGAGGTACCACTGTAGCTGAGATCAGGCTAGAACACAGGCCAAAGCTCACAGGAAGCACAAAACAGTGCAAACAAACTCAGAGACAGCCTCTCTGAAAAGGAAGAAGTTGGAGCTGATCCAATAAGTCCACACAGTCAGCGAATGGGAGGGCTGCTAGACAGGAAGCAAAACAAGAGACATAAGGTGTGAAAGTTCAATATATTCTGTAGACACTGGAAGGAGTTTTCAGAAGAGTCATCTTGAGTAATGATTCTGGAGGCTTTGTTAGAGCCATCTGGAGCTATCTGTTTGTTTTGCAATAAAGCCTCCTTTTTAAATTACCTACACTTACTGTGTTATCAAGCTGGGAACCTGGGCTCCTGACACAAATGAATTTTGTTTTCCTTCAACAGAAGAGATGCAGTGTTTCAGGTGTTTACAATACTAGCTAGATGACTGCAATTACTCTTCCCTGCTTCTGGTTCTTATATTCCTTTATCTTGAAAATAAGAATGTTTAGGGGTACACAAAATAATATGCACAAAATATAATGCTGCAACTGCAAAACAGCATACAAATTCATTCACCAAAATACTTTCCTTGACATGCACATATTTTAAATATAGTTGTTTATTTCATTCATATATTACATGTGTATACAGCGGCGTAGCGTGGGTTGTCAGCACCCGGGGCAAGGCAAGTAATTTGCACCCCCTAACCCGGGGCAAGGCAAGTAATTTGCGCCCCCTAACCCCTAACCATGGTCATTAATACTGACGGCTCTACTCTGGGGCAAACTTCGTGGTGACTACTGCCCTCCGTGGTGTTGTTTTTGCAATTAAAGGACCCCTGCCTCAAATGAAGCATCTTGGGGATTGGGGACTGGGATTTGCCAAGGGAGCTGGGAATTGCAGTTCAGTGGCGGGTCAGGGGGAGAGGGTCCCTTCCGCGTCTGGGTGCCGTGGGCCCCTTTGCGCCAAGACGCACGTCTTTGGGCGTCGCGGCGCAGCCTTCTCGGTCTCCCTCCCCGGCCCGGCTAGCCCCGACGCGGCTTCTTTCTGGCGCGGGGAGGGGGCGCCTCTGGGGCCAGTGCGTCGGCCGGCCTCCGGCGCGGGTGGGCGGGGCCCGTCGGGGCGGGTGGGCGGTCTTGGCGCGCAGGCACTAGAGCGCAGGTGGCTCCGGCTGGGCGCTTCATTCGCCGCCGGTGGCGCGTTTGGCGGGCTGCGCGCGTCCAGACAGCGACCCGGAGCCTCCGCCAGCAGCGCCCCGTCGGGAGACCCGGCCGGAAGGAGCCTCGAGCCGGCTGTCGGACGCGGCTGAAGCAGCCAGGGCGGCATGGCAGGCGGCGGCTCCTCGGCGACTCCACGCGGCCAGCCCAGCGCGCTGGCCGAGCCCCGCAGGCGAACGCTGCCCGTCGGTGAGGAGGGGCTGCCTGGCGCGCCCTCCGCGGCCCTGATGCGCGGGGACCGCGGCGAGCGCTGAGAGCCGCTGCCAGCTCGTCGGTTCCGTGAGACATGGGGCTCTGCTACAGCCTGCGCCCGAGGCTCTTCGGCGACTCCGGAGGCAGCGAGCGCGCCCCCCCCAGAAGTTGCGCCCGGTGCGGCCGGCCCCCCCTGCACCCCCCACGCTACGCCACTGTGTGTATATATAATATGTCACCTTGGTAGTGCTCATAGAAAAACCCAATTATATTAGGGTTGCATCATCTCACAAAAACAATAACTTTATTTGTAGAAATAGTAGTGGCATGATTCACCCAAGGTTAAGCACACTCATATTAATTTAAATTCAGTGGGAATGTGAATTTTGCCTCAGGTTTCTAAAAGTTGAATGATAGGAAGTGAATTTGACAAGTGTGCTAAACATGGAAATGATGCAAATGTACATGTGCATTTACTTTGGCAACAGAATTAATCACCATCATCTCCCAGATGATGCCTCAAATGTCTTTCTCCCAGTGGCACCATCTCGTCACTTAAAGAAATATTTAGCACTGGTTACTAGCTTTGTCTGGATAGTGTGCCTACGATGATATCAAACTGGTTATTATCAGACATCAGGTTGATAGGAGGATATTGGCTCTACATTATAAGAAGGGGAAATAAATGAACAAATGAACAATAGGAACAAACAAACAAATGCAAAAGCATATGAAGGTAAATATTTGATTTCATCTAACTGTTTCCTCTGAACCTAAATCAGCTGCATAAAATCAGGAGCATGAAAAACTCCATGGTACATGCACCTGCTCCAAAAGGTTTCAGCTAGAGTCAAAGAATATATGTACAAAGTAGTGCTCCAATGATATTATTCATTGGTCAAGTTTGGAAAGATAAACTGAAAGCTATTTATTAAGTTCTGGATGGTATGTTGCAGGCTGCGCATATATTATTCACATGTGGGGGTCTTGTCCAATAATGGCAGCAGTTTGGACTCCCATTTTCCAAAAATTCTTAGCAATTGTACTGCAGATTATCCCTCCAGAACTAACATTGGCACTGCTGTTTATTTCTCTAATGGAAATGAAGTCATTGATTTACAAAGAGCTCATTCTTGTTCTAATGCCAGCTGCTATATTAGAAATCTCCCATAATTGGTCCTCTCATTCTCTTCTAACATTAGAACGTTGGTGGAATAAAGTGTGACTCTTTGGTGAGAGGGAGCATTAACCACATCATCAGTGACTCTGCAGGAAAATATCTGGAGCTTATTAGTTCAAAGGAAACATGGGGGCCACTTTTGGTGACCAGTAATAGGCCAATTTGACCTTCAGATGTGCAATTCTGATTTTGAAGACATTCAGTTCAAGCATAGGATCGCCTATGATGCGAGGTTTACCTGATAACATGTTTTCAGGCATTCTGTGCTCCTCTCTAATAATTACATTGCATTATCAAGCAGTTGCACCCCTACTGTAGTTTTCCTGTTTCTATTCTCTATTGTTAGTGTTTTATCTTTTTTAATGTAATTCTTCAGCTAATTTTTGGTGGGGAATAAATAAACACACAATAAATACATATAAATAAGAAACTGTTGTGGTTTGATAAGCCCCTTTCAAACCACTTTTTAAGGGGTTGTAAAATGAGGCTTTATATAGTATTATATTTTGATATGTATTTCATGTGCAGTGTCATGGAATGTGCCACCAAGATTGTCTGCTGGGTAATGTAACACTGAGGCTGAAAGAAATCTCATTTAAGAGTAGAAATATGATTGTGTGTATGTCAGTCTCTGCTCAGGTACTGGTGGTTAAAAACTGTATTTGAAAGGAGAGATGGGGGGCACCTATCTTTAAAAGAGTGGCAAAGTAAATTACAGCACAGTAAATTATTAATACATAAAATAAGATATAAGCTTATTCTAAGAATGAATATGCCCAACCCCCCAAAACTGATTGGAACAGCAGGGCAAGTTTAACAAGAACAGAAATAATAAAAGTTGATATTTGAATGATAGAAATGAGGTGTTAGAAGTTGTATAAGTGGATTTAATTAAACCACAATTGGATTATATCAATTCAAATTAAATGAAGAATAAATACATGATTTTTTTGTCAATAAGGAATAAACTATCAAAGAATAATCAAACACAAATCATCAAATAGTCATTTAAATTTGATGATTTGTGTTTGATTATTGTTTGATTAAAGTATGAAGTATAAAGTATCTCTCTTATTGAATGTATTTTTGTGTTATTTATTTCACTAGTAAAACTTTCTTTTTAATATAATTTTTAAAAATGCAACACCTCACAAAACTGGTTTAACCAGATATCATGGTGAAATAAGTATATCCTTTATGAACAAAGATCCAAGATATCACCCTAAACAGCACAATCTGATGGAAGTTTACTTGGATGAAAGCCTCACTATGTTCATTGGGTCTTGCTCCCTACAGAGCTGATGGGCACAAGCAATTGTGCATGATGAATTAGCACTTGTCAGACTTTACATCTGTATCTGCAATCACAGGATCCTCCACCTGACTACATCCCCCTGAGTTGACTGATACATCTACCTGTACAAATCCTGCAGCACTGCAGCAATACATTTCCACTCAGATATAGTTAATTAACCAGCTTAAATATGAACAAAATGGCCACAGAGACCTTTTGAAATGGAGGGAATAATCAATATGTCTCAACAAATGTTGACAATTAACAAAAACTGATATAAACGAGGGTAATCATTGTGTCATTTACTGAAACTACTTGGTGGTTGTCATCCTCACTAGGTAATACAAATGTCAGAGATTATTGCTAGCAGCGTTCTTTTTTAAAATTCCTGCATTTTCCTAAGCAGTGGCCATCTTTTGTGTGTGTGTTTTGGGGTTGCGGTGAGTAGTATTGCTTTAGTAATGTTCAATGTCAATGAGACTATTTTCTGAGTATAGTGCAAGGGATAACTTCAGAGTCCACATTTTCTGTGATGTCAGACTGGTTTGCCATAATCTTAAAAATGACTAGTGAAGTCAAATAAGGGCAATTTTTCTCCTTTTGGCACAAAAAGAGAGAAAGAAGGATGGTGTATGTATAAATTGAGATCATTAATTCTACTTAACATAATTTATCTGTTTAGGACACCAGTGCCACGGTTATTGAAATGAAGAACCAGTCAGTTACCATGGAATTTATACTGGTTGGTCTGATCAGCTCCCCAGAACTCCAGACTTTTCTCTTTGGGTTATTCACATTCATATATGCTATCGCTTTAGGCAGTAATTTCCTCCTAATCTTTACCATATGCTCTTGCCGAAAACTCCACTCTCCCATGTATTTCCTGCTTGTTAATCTGTCCTTAGTGAACGTGTTTTCCATCTCTGTTACAATTCCTAAATTGCTTCAGACTCTTTGGACCCGTGCGAATAGCATCTCCTTTTATGGTTGCATCACACAGGTGTATCTGTTCATATGGGCTTTGGGTACAGAGCTTTTCCTTCTGTCATTTATGGCTTTTGACCGCTATGCTGCTATCTGCCATCCTCTGCAGTACACAGTCATTATGAGGAAGGAAGTATGTGTAGGAATAGCAAGTGGAGTGTGGGTTGCTGGAATGGTCAACTCTGCTGTTCACGCTGGACTCATGCTGAAGCTCTCCTTTTGCAGCTCTAACATCATCAACCATTTCTTCTGTGATGTTCCTCCACTTTTAAAGCTCTCGTGCTCTGACACTAGTCTGAATGAGACTATGGCTTTTGCGGCAGATGTGATTTTTGGGATTTGTAGCTGTGGGTTGACCCTAGCATCATATTCATTTATCATAAGAAGTATCCTCAGAATTCGTTCCACTGAAGGGAAGAAAAAGGCTTTTTCTACATGCTCCTCACATCTCATTGTAGTCAGTTTTTACTTCTCCTCAGTCATCTACACATATATCAGGCCCACCTCTGACTACTCTCTAGACCAAGACAAATATGTTTCTCTCCTGTATACAGTGGTAACCCCAGTCGTTAATCCAATCATATACTCACTGAGAAACAAAGATTTCAAAGATGCTTTCAAGACAATTACTGCAAGAGGAAGGCTGCTTCAAATTCCTCAAGGTTGATTTATACATATATAAATTACACACACACACAAACATATATAAATACTATTAAAAAACTGGCTACAGTAAACTGTTTTATTACTTCATGAACAGTCAAATATGCTTCAGTTCTTCAGAACTCGATTGCAGAACATATGATTCAAGCTTTCATGATTTTCCCTCTAATAGATAATAGATTTCATTAAAAATACTTAAAAGTTAACACTAAAATCTTCCTTTTCACCACTAGAATGGTTTTTGAAGAGGAAACAATGTGATTTCATAGATAGAGGAGTCCTTCATAAGTACTATAACAGGCAATGATATTATTGTAGGAATTGGTTTCTCCTAAATGTTATAGCTAAAAGCCTATAGCTATATTTACCATGTTCCTTCTCAAGTAGGGGGCCTTTGAATGCTCTCAGACACCAATCTGCTATATTTTGTTTATCATTCTTTCTTGCCATCCAAACTTATTTCTCACCGGATTGGAGAATAATCTTCCTTTTTCGCAGTCAGAAGATTATTGAGAAGCCTGAGCGAGTGGAAGATTAAAACTAAATATCATAATATTTTGACACACACCACTTAACTGCTGCTTTAGGAGGCCTCATATCAATGTTAAATAGTACTGGAGATAAAAATTGTGCCCTGCTGGGGCAGACGATATGAACTTCAAAGCCTTGCCGAACGTGCCCCCCTCACCACGTTCAGCGAAAGTGGGGGTGTTCTGGCATGTGACATGGCCACTTGTCTTCCCTCCTCCTTGATGAGGTAATAGTGATGGGGTGGGATGCAGCAACAGGCTAGGCAGGAGGTGGCTCCTGCTTGATTGCCCAATCAGGAGAGGAAGGAAGCCAAGCTATTTGAGCAGTTTCCTCCCCAAATTGTCCCCTCTTATTTTAGTAGTACAGTACAAGTTTTGCTAGTTGCTTGTTTGAGTGTTGAGTAGTAGTTCTGTGGGGAGGCCCTACTGTTATGCATGGAGTTAATAAGATTGGTTTAATTGGCCTTTTCAGGCAGGAAATGTAAGATCTTTTGGGGAAATAAGGCACTCTGTGGGAATCTTACGTTGTTTTGTCCTTTAGAACCCCAGAGGGCCATTTAAGCTTGGGGGGGGGACTGGCCGACACCTGTGGTTCGCCCAATAACTGCCGCTCACTACAGAATGCCTGGGCAGGGACTCAAGGTCAGGAGCACTGCATGAATTGGCACTCTCCAGAGTCATCACCATGAGCAGGAGGATCCCTGTTTTGCAAAATTCATTAAAATTTGGACTAAAAAACAGTCGTGTTCTGAAAAGAAGGAGATAAAAAAGACCTGCTAAATAAATCAGTCACTGGATGCCAAAGTTTTGAATTAAAAAGGACTTTCATCATGGTGTTTCAAGTGAGGTGAGCGGTTACTTCTTTCTCTACATTTGCTACTTATCATTCCCTGAACCACACAAAAAGAAAGAAATAATTATCCAAATGGTGTGCAGGAGGAACTGTAAAAAGTAATTAGAAGCTGGGCTCTGCATTTCTCGGTGGAGAGCCCTAATTAGAACTGGCAAAATATGATCAGAGATGATGGAGGTTTGGGCTGAAAAAAATGGTGGCGGCTCTGGCGCAGGAGAAAAAGAAAATGGCCTCCTCTGAGGGGCAGGGGCTGAGAACATTTGATGGAATAATTGGAGAATATTTCCCCTAAAAAATTCTATTTACTTGCATGAACTTTTCTTTTCAATATACAGTGGTACCTCACGTTAAGTACTTAATTCATTCTGGAGGTCTGTACTTAACCTAAAACTGTTCTTAACCTGAAGCACCACTTTAGCTAATGGGGCCTCCTGCTGCTGCCGCACCGCCGGAGCACGATTTCTGTTCTCATCCTGAAGCAAAGTACTTAACCCGAGGTAATATTTCTGGGTTAGCGGAGTCTGTAACCTGAAGCGTCTGTAACCTGAAGCCTATGTAACCTGAGGTACCACTGTATGGTGTAATGTGAAAGTAGAGTCAATCTTGGATTTGGCAGGCTTCCCTAGGGCCCATGGGAGCAAGCTTGGATCTTAGAGGATCTAAATTAAACAGTCACCAAACAAATAGTGAAATATACCCCACGACATTGCTTTTCTACGGAGATATTCATTTGGAATGCTAACTTGGAACATTAATTTGGAACACTATGGAATACTAACTCATTAAAAGACTGAAAAACTGCTTCACCATAAATCTTATCAAGAAGGAGAGTTGGCACGTGCTGAGAGAGCTGTAACATAGCCCAGAGCCTGGAAGATAAAATGGTGAAATGAAAAATGGGACTATTAAGAGGACTACACCGCGGAAAAAAACAATTGAAGGATAACAACATAGAATGAACTGCCTTCTGCATGTTAAAAGAAATATGGATTTGCTGGACAGGATAGAGAGTCATACACCAGGACCGCAAAGACAAAACAATGGATTAAGATCGGACTTATGAAACTGGGGAAAAACAAGAGAAGTGTTGCAGGAACAACTGAAAGAGACTTTCCCCAGACATCCAGAACATGGAAAGTCCTCCTTTATTTATTTATTTTTTAATTCAGAATGTATAATTGGCTTTGTTTGTATTATGATGTGGCAAGATTTGATCTGAATTGCTATCAATTGGAATTTTATTAATTTGAAAATCAATAAAAATTATTTACAAAAAAAGAGATGATAATACATTAGCTGCATATGTTGTTTCTGGGTTTTCTTTAATTCTTCAACTAACATATAAATAAAACAATACAACAGAGTGTACTCAGGGAGAAGCGGAGGTGTATCACAATTCCTTCAGGCTCACAGCAACCAAGATAGAAGTTAGGGACTATTTCCCCCTTATGCACATGCCTGAGGATCAGGGCCTTTGGAGGATCTGCAGAGCTTATAGTTCAGTGGACTCTACCTGCCAGTACCCTGTCCCTCAAATATTCTCTTTCTGGGCTTTCTGCCTGCCACTGCCAGTGGAGACATTTCCAGCAATAACATTTTGCCCATCTTGGTTCCTCACTGATGTAGTGGGGTGTAGGCAGGCACCAGTGCCACATAATAACTTGAGTTTATTGAAAGTAAAGGTAGTGAAGAAATTAAACAAACAAACATTTCTATACCGCTTTATATTTTTAATAAAAATCTCAAAGCAGTTTACAGCATATTAAATCAATAAAACAATAGGCGGGTGATGTTCCTCCAGCCTCATAAGGAGCCTCTTCAGTAGTCCACTCTTACCATCATCAGTTTAAGATTGTGTTCCAAATCTTCTTTAGAATCTGTTTTATATTGTGTATACAATATAATGCAACAATTGCAAAACAGGATACAAAGATATTAATCAAAATACTTTTCTCTTACAATCTCACTGCAGATGTTTCTGTTTGTCAGTGCAAAGACTTTTGAGTACTGTTTCTAGTAAAGCCCAATATAATTACAATTGCATCATCTCACAAAAAACAATAACTTTATTTTTTAGAACATACTGTGTTTTGTTTATGAGCTATTTCTCATGTACTCCCATCATGTTAACTGTTTGTTAGTTTGGTGGTAGAATTAGTACAAATAGAAGTGGCATGAACCACCCAAGTTATTACTTTGGCTTCTAAGGGAGTGTGGATTACCCCTTAGGTATCTAAATGTTGCATCAGAAATATGATTAGCAATGTTAATCTTGCATGTGATTTCATGCTCCCAGTGGCACTATTACTTCACATAAAGAAATATTTAATGGGGCTGCTCGCTCTGACTGGAAAGGATTTCTACAAAGGCATCAAACTAGTTACCATCAGACATCAGGCTGATAGCAGACAATTGGCTCTAAGTTATAGGAAGGGGAATAAAGTGAACAAATGAAAACCAGGAACAAAACAAAAATGTAAATAGATATGAAGGTAAATATTTCATTTCATCTTCCTGCCTCCTTACAGCTAATATTTTTGACAACAAACAACTGTACACTCTGATTATAAACTGATTGATTCTTCAATGATTATTAAAGGGAGCATGGAAATCCGAAAGCATAAGCTTCCACCTTGGCATGAGTCAAAGAATATGTGTACAAAGTCATATTCTAGTAGTATTGCTCATAGGTCAATTTGGGAAAGATAAACCGAGAGCGATCTACGGAGTGTTGGATGCAATGTTGCAGGCTGGGCACATGTGGTGGTAATGTCCAACAGTGACGATATTCACATATATATTCCCAAAAAATCACAACAATTTTAATGTAGATTATTCCTCCAGAGCTTACATTGGCACCGCTGTCAATTTTCCCAGTGATTTACAAACAGATCATTTCCCCCTTAAAAGTTGCTGCTAAGTTAGGAATGATTTGCCATTGGTGCTCCCATGCTCCTTTTATATCAGATGCTTGGTGTAATGAAGTATGGCACTTTGTTTTGAGGGAGCAGCAAACACATCATCTGTGTACAGGGGAATATCTCGAGTTGTTTGGTAGCCCCTTTTGCTGAGTAGGAATACCCCTTCTGACCTCTCGATTTGCAACTCAGATTTTGGAGACATTTAGTTCAAGCGTAGGATCCCCCATGATGCTAAGTTTACCTGAAAACATGTTTTTAGGCATTTTGTACTCTTTGACACAGGTCAAATTGGAGCAATCATAACAATATGCCATAAAGAAGGGTGCCATGGCCCATTTGGAACCCTGGACAGAAACTCCACTTCTCAGAACCCCACAAGGGTGTAACCTTGAACTAAAAATCCAACCCAAGGCCTTATCTGCCCGAAGCTTTGATGATTGCTATGAGGCAGGTGAAAAACATGCAGACTGCCCAATTTGCCTGAAGTCCAAAATCCCTCCTCACCAGAGGGGCTGCTGCATCAACAGCTTTCCATAATTTTTAAAATGACTGAATTCAAGCAACGGTCAATCTTCTCCATTTAGCACAAAAGGAAGGGAGGGAAGGAGGCAGGGAGGGAGGGAATATGGATCAATCTTGATCCTTAATTTGAATTGATACAATTCATTTGTTCAGGAAATACAATTAATAAAATTCATTTGTTTAGGAAAGTAACATCAGAGAAATGGACATGAAGAACCAGTCGGTTACTATGGAATTTATACTGGCTGGTCTGATCAGCTCCCCAGAACTCCAGACTATTCTCTTTGGGTTATTCACATTCATATATGCTATCGCTTTAGGCAGTAATTTCCTCCTAATCTTTACCATATGCTCTTGCCGAAAACTCCACTCTCCCATGTATTTCCTGCTTGTTAACCTGTCCGTGGTGAACGTGTTTTCCATCTCTGTTACAATTCCTAAATTGCTTCAGACTCTTTGGACCCATGTGAATAGCATCTCCTTTTATGGTTGCATCACACAGGTGTATCTATTCATATGGGCTTTGTGTACAGAGCTTTTCCTTCTGTCATTTATGGCTTTTGACCGCTATGCTGCTATCTGCCATCCTCTGCAGTACACAGTCATTATGAAGAAGGAAGTATGTGTTGGAATAGCAAGTGGAGTGTGGGTTGCTGGAATGGTCAACTCTGCTGTTCACGCTGGACTCATGCTGAAGCTCTCCTTTTGCAGCTCTAACATCATCAACCATTTCTTCTGTGATGTTCCTCCACTTTTAAAGCTCTCCTGCTCTGACACTAGTCTGAATGAGACTATGGCTGTTGCAGCAGATGTGATTTTTGGGATTTGTAGCTGTGGGTTGACTCTAACATCATACTCATTTATCATAAGAAGTATCCTCAGAATTCGTTCCACTGAAGGGAAGAAAAAGGCTTTTTCTACATGCTCCTCACATCTCATTGTAGTCAGTTTTTACTTCTCCTCAGTCATCTACACATATATCAGGCCCACCTCTGACTACTCTCTAGACCGAGACAAATTTGTTTCTCTCCTTTATACAGTGGTAACCCCAGTTGTTAATCCAGTCGTATATTCACTGAGAAACAAAGATTTCAAAGATGCTTTCAAAACAATTACTGCAAGAGGAAGGCTGTTTCAAATTTCTCAAGGTTGATTGATCTACATACATTTATTATAAAGACTACTGGAAAACTGGAAATAGTAAACTGTTTGATTTCTTTATGCGTAGTCAAATCTGCTCCAGTTCTTCAGAACTCAATTGCAGAACTTATTATTCAGGCTTTCATGATTCTCTCTCTAATAGATAATAGATTTCATTAAAAATACATAAAAGGTAACACTAAAATCATCCTTTTCACTACTAGGATGGTTTTTGAAGAGGAAACGATGTGATTTCATAGATAGAGGAGTCCTTCATAAGTGCTTTAACAGGCAACGATATTATTGTTTGAATTGGTTTCTCCTCAATGTCATAGCTAAAAGCCTGCAGCTATATTTACTGTGTTCATACTCAAGTACGGGGCCTTTGAATGCTCTCAGACACCAACCTGCTATAATTTGTTCATCATTCTTTCTTGTCATCCAAACTTATTTCTCACCAGATTGGAGAATAATCTTCCTTTTTCGCAAACAGAAGATTATTGAGAAGCCTGAGCGAGTCAAAGATTAAAGCTAAGCATGTTTTCCTGCATCCTTCCCACCACTGTTTCCAAGCCCACATGCCCTTCCTTATTCACACGTTATGGAGAAACAGAGTTGAGTGTCACCAACATACGGACAGTATGATAGTATTTTGAAACACACCACTAAACTGCTGCTTTAGGAGGCCTCGTATCAATGTTAAATAGCCCTGGAGATAAAAATTGTGCCCTGCTGGGGCAGACAAGATGAACATCAAAGCCTTGCAAAAGGTGCCCCCCTCACCACATTCAGCGAAAGTAGGGGTTTTCTGGCATGTGGCATTGCCACTTGTCTTCCCTGCTGCTTGATTAGGTAATAGTGATGAGGTGGGATGCAGCAACAGGCCAGCCAAGAGGTGGCTCCTGGTGGATTGCCTGATCAGGCAAGCTTTGCTAGTTGCTTGTTTCAGTGCTGAGTAGTAGTTCTGCGGGAAGGCCCTGATTGATTTTGGGACTCCTCTCCCCCACCTCTTTTCTACTGTTATGCATGGAGTTAATGGGATTGGTTTAATTGGCCTTTCCAGGCTGGAAATATAAGATCTTGTGGGGAAATAAGGGCACTCTGTGCGAATCTTACATTGTTTTGTCCTTCAGGACCCTGGAGGTCCTTTTAAGCTTGGCATGCACACCAGGGTAAAAGCTGAACCCATAAGTCCATGATGCACTTAACAGGTTCAGGTTGGAGAAAGGATTCATTCCAATCTTATGTGATGAGGCCAATGATGGTAATTGCACTCTAGACCCAGAGAGGGGAGGGAGTTATCCCTTGTGTTTTAGGGAAATTTATTTCAATTGGTTGTTTTTGCATATCCTCTTTACTGTTCTATTTTGAATAAATATGACCAATTTTCACCATAATCTGGCTAATGAGTCTTTTTCCAGGGTGTGATGGCAAAGAAAAAAATACCAAAAGCTTTAAAAAGCATATTTCAGTATATGCATATATTGTTGGGATACTGCCAGGGAGACAAAGTCCATCATGACTGCACGTCGTCTCCAGACGTCCATCGATCTCCCGTAGACATGCAGTATCAGCAATTAGCGACACGAGCTCCAGAAATAACTTGCCACATTCCTGGGCTGATGCACGCTCTATCAGCAGAATTCACACAGCGAAAGATGCACAGCAGGAGAGCATTATTTAGAAGTTTATTCAGCGTTGGTCAGAAAAAAGAAAAACATGACTGCCTGCTTGCGTGTTCAGGCAAAGAGAGAGAGAAACGAAAGCAAAGACACAACAGAAACATCCTGTGAACAGGAAATACTCAGACTCTGTGACTCACAAAGCCTGGTCCCTTTTAAGGTGGAACGGAAATATCCTAACATATATTTCATACATTGAGATTTGTGTGCTTATGAACAATAATACATTAGCTATATATGATGTTTCTGGGCTTTCTTTAATTCTTCAACTAACATATAAATAAAACAATACAACAGAGTGTACTCGGGGAGAAGCGGAGGTGTATCACAATTCCTTCAGGCTCACAGCAACCAAGATAGAAATTAGAGACTATTTCCCTCTTATGCACATTCCTGAGGATCAGGGCCTTTGGAGGATCTGCAGAGCTTTTAGTTCAGTGGACTCCACCTGCCAGCACCATAGCTGTCAACTTTTCCCTTTTCTTGCAAGGAATCCTATTCGGAATAAGGCTATTTCCCTTAAAAAAGGGGCCCGTGCAGTCAGGTCAGGATTGGTGTAATATACTCAAACTGTCTTGCCCCAGTGACCAACCTGGCCACCAAATTCTGTACCAGCTGAAATTTCTGAACCATCTTCAGTGTTCCTAACCTAGAGGCTACAATAGCATAGATTAAGTTAGACTATCCCTGTCCAGATAGAGACACAGCTGTAGTTAGGGTTGCGTGACAAGTCCCCTCCCCCCATGTGAAATGAAGACACCGGACACATTATTCAAGGTTAATGGGCGTAAAAGGCCACAACTTTATTGATTACAGGAATTGGAAGGTATTGGCCTTAGGCATTGGCTCCTATCGACTACCCGGCATGGAGACCAGGAAGGGTTATCCACCAGCCGTGGGAGTCCTGTTGAAGTACGCCAACTAGGATCCCATGGGTGTCACCGCTCGGGGTCATGCTGTGGGCCCTCACCTCCCTAGGCTTTGGACAGGGCAACGCCCCCCCTCCAGAGACCTCTACCGGACTACCCTTTTCATTGGGGGAAGGTGATGGCGCTTCCTTCCCCCCCTTCATTTTGTAGTTATGGTTCTCATGAAATCTCAAATGTCTTTTGTTTTTCCCAATGGCATCCACACCCTATTTAAGGAAGTATGTGGAGCCCAATTATACATGGTTATGCTTTTGTCAGATGAGCATCAAGGTAATACAATATTGGCTTGCCTAGAAATACATCCAAAGGATATCAGTAAATCTTTCCAGCCAGCAAATATAGTGAACATGAACACTGATGCATTTCAGGAGAAGACTGTGAAACATTTCTTCAGAAAAAACTGGAATTGAGGTGAGGATTTGTTCTTTCCTTCTTTGTTTTAGATAAAGGTACCCCTGCCCGTACGGGCCAGTCTTGCCAGACTCTAGGGTTGTGCGCTCATCTCACTCTATAGGCCGGGAGCCAGCGCTGTCTGGAGACACTTCCGGGTCACGTGGCCAGTGTGACAAAGCTGCATCTGGCAAGCCAGCGCAGCACACGGAACGCCGTTTACCTTCCCGCTGGTAAGCGGTCCCTATTTATCTACTTGCACCCGGAGGTGCTTTCGAACTGCTAGGTTGGCAGGCGCTGGGACCGAACGACAGGAGCGCACCCCGCTGCGGGGATTCGAACCGCCGACCATGCGATCGGCAAGTCCTAGGCGTTTTAGATAGATTTTGGTTAATTTGGTTGGATTATTCTGATAGCAAATTCTATGGTTATAACGTAATAAATATAACCTGTTCCCCATATTTCTTATCTCAAGTCTTCTTGGGTGTGTTGGCAAAACAGGCAATGTAATCATTAACCAAAAATCAGACAAGAAAAGGGTAAAGTTGTAACTAAAGATGGGGGCACCTGTCAGTTGCAGTTTCTTGTCCCTCTAGTCTTAAATTGAATTCTCCACATTTCCCAAATATATGTATTTTGTAAACAATTTCCCTTCAAGTAGGGATATTTTTTGTATATTTTCACAAATATATGCATTTGTATGTACACTATATCCCAATGTATGGATTTTTGTACACATCACTTGGATGCAGAATTTCACTGCAAAATTGGAAAGTGTAGATTTTGAAGAATGGCTGTGTTTGGTTTGTTGTTTCAGGTTTGTTGCAAATTAGATAGGCCAACCTTTAAATATGAACTGAATTGAATTGAATCTCTTCCAAATCCTAGTTGCAATTTATTTATTTTTTCACAACAACATATATACAATAGCTGCTCACAAGTAGCCAGAAATCACATTAGGACCAGCTGTTTAAAGGTGTTTTTTTTAAAAGAGTTGCAAATGACACTGGGCCTATTTAAGTTGTCTTGTGTGAGCTTCAGTTGCTCTTCAGATCCTGGTTTAAATATACAATTCTGCGTATAGTAAAACTGCACTATTGTACATACTTAACTTAGATTAAGTCCTATTGAATTTAGTGGGTTTGTTTATGAGCAAATGTGCATAGGATAGCACTGTAAGTTCCACTGTGTAGACATCTTGCCTGTGAACAGTATTTGCTGCCTAGCATTATTTTAAAACTTAGCAAGTAGCCTGTTACTCTTTTTTTTATTGCCCTTTACTTAAATGCGAACGATAATTTTCTTCATATGCTATTATTAATAAATCCAACACGTGGAAAGTTTTCTTTTCTGAATTAGGGATCTCTCCTATCAACTGGTATGGTCTCTACATAGAGTGATTTATTTGTCTAGGTCTGCAGTCACAGTGTTGGAAATGAAGAACCATTCTACCATTACAGAGTTCATCCTGGAGGGTCTTTCCAGCTCCCCTGAACATCAGATATTTATATTTTGGGCATTCACCTTCATCTATACAGCAGCATTGGTAGGCAATGTCCTCATCATCCTTGCCATCTGCACGTGTAGCAAACTCCACACGCCAATGTATTTTCTTCTCATCAATTTGTCTATAATAAATGTGTGTTCTATTTCTGTTACAGTTCCCAAAATGCTGCAAACTATTTTTGCACCAAGAAAGACAATTGCACTTCCCGGTTGCATTGCACAGGTCTTTCTCTTCACCTTGGCTCTAGGGACTGAGCTCCTGCTCCTTGCATTCATGGCTTTTGACCGCTATGCTGCTATCTGCCATCCTTTCCAGTACTCAAACATCATGAGGACTGAGTTTTGCATTGGGGCAATGGCTGGACTATGGCTAATAGGCTTGGTAAATTCTGCAGTACACACAGGACTGGTAGCACAGCTTTCCTTCTGTAACTCCAACATCATCAACCATTTCTTCTGTGAGCTACCACCTATGTTCAAGATCTCTTGCTCAGACACAAGTCTGAATGAAATGATGGTTTTTGCAGCTTCTGTGCTAATTGCAATAGGTAGTTGTGCCTTAACATTAACATCGTATGGATTTATCCTAAGAACCATAGTCAAAATCCGCTCAACAGAAGGGAAGAAGAAAGCCTTCTCTACATGTTCTTCCCATCTCTTAGTTGTAAGCTTTTACTATTCCACAATTATCTACACTTTCCTTCGGCCTGCCTCAGCCTACTCCTTAGAAGAAGACAAGGTTATTGCTATCCTTTACTCAGTAGTAACTCCAGTCCTCAATCCACTCATATACTCTCTGAGAAACACTGATGTTAAAGAAGCTCTTGCAAAGCTAGTAGGTAGAAGGCTCTTCCAGAGAGAGTAGTTTTCTTCTAATAAATGTCTCATGGTTCAAGTGATTGCACAATGTAGGATGTGACTGAATCATTGCATAGAGTAACATTACCTTCCTATTAACAAGATAAATCTACAGGCTCAAAACACAGGCCTGGTTCACACTTCATGCTAAGCCATGGTTTCAACCTGGCCTGGTGGCTTAAGCATCATTGATTAAGCATGAAGAAACCACACTCTAAAGCCTGTTGTTGGTTTATAAACCTTGATTAATAATAACCATAGCTTAGCACCATGTGTATGTATAAATGAATGAATGAATGAATGAATGAATGAATGAATTAAATTACTATACTGGCCTTCATCTGAGGATCATGGGGCAGTATTTTTGTATAAAAATGCAAAAAATGCATACCATCATAAGAAAGAAAAACAATACCCACGGCCCAGCTTTAAAGGCCACTGATTGTTTAATTAGCCAAAGGCCTGGGAAAAGAGCGCAGGGAGCTACCACAGAAAATGTCCATTCTCATGTTGCCACCCTTTGATCCTCTTGTGGAGGAGGCACACAATCTGTAAGTTGCCTGTTAGAACTGAATGACAGAAATATAATTTGTCACACTTTTGCAGTCATTTGGTACATGAGCTTTGATGATTTATTTGACCCAGTTGGTTATTTGAAGGGTTATTTGTTTTTAGCGTTAGGGTTAGGGTTGTTTTTAGGGTTAGGGTTAGGAAGACAACAAATACAAAAAATGTAGAGCTGAAGAGAGAAAAGAATGTTATTCAAAACTAGATACCATTAAAATATGCACTGTGTGTCAAACCTTGGCTTTATTGTATTGTATGAACTGTGAAATCAAATAAGAGATGGGAAAGTGGAGAGGCATTTTAATCCTATGTAGGCTGCCTGCATAGAATTGTGCAATCAAACCTTGGCAAACCCAGGCCTATTTTGCTTCAACAAGGTTGGTTTATTATCTGTATCCAGTCTTTGCCATTTTGCCTGAAGACAACAAAAGCTACAATATGGTGCATCAGTGAAATAGTTGTGCAGATGTACAAATGAGCATGGTGGCATCAAAGGCGTAGGAAGGTCAGATGGTACCCGGTGTGGAAAATTTCTTGTCACCCCCCCCCATTGTTTGTTTGTTTGTTTGTTTTTGCCTACAAAAATGGTTTTACGTTATTTCATATTTTCTTACAAAGGAATGTGGATTCTGGGCCTCTGATAACAAGTAGGCGACTATGGACAGATACTTAAATCTACAGGATGGATTGTGTTTTGGCTTGTGTTGTTTTATTTATGTTTATTGTTTATTTATTTAATAAAATTTATTTTAAAAAACTGCAAAGTGGTTTACCAAAACAAAACAAAAAACACAGCAGTATTTTTTTTAAAAAAACAATCCTACTTTAAAACATACAAAAGCTAAAATATTAATATTAAAATTACTTCAACTTCCTAAGCTTCTAGGTATGCTTACCTAAAGAAAAATGCTTTTAGAAGGTGCCCAAAAAGAGTCTAGCAAAGGCACGTGCTTTGTTGCAATAGGCCGGGATTTCCAAAGTGCAGGTGCTGTCACAGTAAACAATGCAGTACAGATATTATGTGGAACCTGTAGTAGTGCTTGAAACTACTGAAAGGGAGGTTTTATTTATTGTGATTTCACCATGCTCTGTAATATCTTAAAAGGAGAACATTTATTTAAAAAACAGGACTGCATAGCAGCAATCTAGTCTCATCATGATCAGTGGGACTTATTCCTGAGCCGATGCACCCCTTGCATCCAACTTGTGGATCGAGGGCCCGACCCCCGCTATGTGAAATAAACACACAAGGACATGTGATATAAGGTTAATGGGCAAGAAAAGGCCACAACTTTATTGATTACAGCAGTGAAAAGGTATTGGCTTAGGCATTGGATGACTATAGGAGGTGGGTTTATTCAACAGTAGGTGGAGCCTGTTGATGCTAATCCAACTATAGGCTCACCCCCTGATGTCACCGAGGGTCGTGCCATGGCCTCCCGCCAAGCAGGCATCGGACGGAATACACGACCGCCAGATTCCTTTAACGGAATAACCCACGGTAGATAGCATAGGCGATGGCCACACCTAGCCCTTGACACACATGAATCCAATGCCTAACCTACCCACCAATACCACAAAAGTTGTGACGATTGCTACGAGGTAGGCGAAAAAACCAAAAAGCCTAATGCCAAATGGAAAAATTCCTACCAGGCCCCCCAGACAACCGGGGCGACCAACCTAAGGTCCATAGCAAGGCCAAAAAACCTAGACCCTGAGCTAAATGGGAGTGGAGGGTGGGTGACTCGCTGCGGGACGATGACGACTGAGGAGGAGGCGGAGCTGGAGCCGCAGCATTAAGCTGCTAAACACGCCCCCTGGAGACACCTGGTTGGCTGCCTCCGGTGGGCGTGGGTGCCAGCCAGGTGAGGAGGGGCGGGGGCTAAGGCCCCCGGCCAGGGGCGGAGCTCGGGCTCCCGCCCACAACCACTCCCCTCTCTTCCAGGGAGGAGAGTCTTTGTACCTAAAACTGCACAAGCCTGCACCAGAGAATTGTGGAGTTGGAAGGGACCCCTGAGGGTCATCTAGCCAAACTCCTGTGGCAAGGCAGGAATCTCAACTAGACCACCCCTGACCAATGGCCACCCGTCTTATGTTTTCCCCCTCAGCCAGGACACACAACAACGGAGACTGGAGGTGAGGGAAAAGATAAATTTTGACAATGGAGCAGATTTGTCAAGCGTGCGCAGGGACAGCTTGAAGACTTTACACAGAGAGGAACTCCACATGGGTTTCCCCACATATAACATAACAGGCAGGGAGCCAGCTCAGATAGAGAGAAAGACATTGGGGGAAGGAGGACAAAAGAGTACCAAAGTCCGCCCATTTTGTCCTCTTTGGGATGGTGGGGCTAGGGCTCTGGGACCACCCTCCCCAAAATATTTACTTGTCTTCAATGCATTGTTACCACTGTTATTCTATAGTACAGATCCTTTTTAAATTAAACACTTTCTCTAAAATTAAAATGGCAGAAGTAATCAGTAGCATAGATATCAAAAGAAAGGTATGAGAATAGTCCCTAATAGGTACAAGGGAGACACAGATACACAAGCACACAGAAGTAAATAATGCAGCCTTGGAGAGAGGGGTGGAAATGTACAGTTTGCTGTACTTAGCCTCGAGATGGGAGACTGAAAGGGCTTAAAAAATAAAAAATAAAAGTCTTGTGTCTAGGAATATTTTTCTGCAAAAGCATCATACTGGTTGTCAAAAGTGTGAACTTCATTAATAGACCCTATTTAAAGAAATTGTTCAATTAGTCACAGAATTGCTTTGCTGATTTTTCACATCTTCTTTTAATTACACAACTGCTTTTGGGAGGTCCTAGCTTCATGCAGGGAAGACTGGCGGGGGGTGGAGGAGGGAAGGGGTTTTTATCATATGCATATGTATTTAGATTTATTCAATTGTATAATAAAATAATGAAGAGTCACATGATGAATGATAGATGATTCAATTTTAAATGGAAATAAATTTTATTACACTTACTTTTCTAAGTAAACATGCTTAGATTGATATGTGCTCTCTTTCTTGTTTATTTAGTTGTTGTTGGAAAAGCTTTCAAGTATGTTTTCAAGGGGAGTGGGAACACCTTTGCTCCCTCCCTGCTTTTACAGCTTACAACACAAAACATTTGACAACAGGCTTGCTCCCTGAACACATTTCCTTTCCTCAGGTCCTTGACATAGATTCTGTTCTGTGTCTGGGATATTTTATGATATAAATTTATATCAAGTCAGACTGCTTTAAAAATGTATAGGTGAAAAGAAAATTTGGGAGGCAGGAGATGTGTAAAAGCAAAAACTATGATAGTTGATTGGATGGCTTTAAAAGACAAATTCATGGAGGATAAAGCTATCAATGATTAATAGACATAAGCTATGTACTAATGTCATAGGCAGTATGTCTCTGAATACGAGCTGCTGGAAATCACTGGTCAGGAAAGCACTGCTGCACTCAGGTCCTGCTTGCAGGCTTCCGATTGACATCTGGTTGACCACTGGATGCTGGACTATATGGGCCTTTGGTCTGATTTAGTATTTGTGCTTTGAGCCCCCAAACCCATCCCCCATGGAAATAAAGACACAGTGGAGACAGAATGTAGCTTAAATGTTAATGGGAAAATTTTGGCCACAACTTTATTGAATACACAAATGTGACTGGTATTGACTTAGGCATTGATATCAAACTATATCTGGCTCCTGCCCCACCCTGCAGGAAGCCTGTAAGGGTAAACAAGGAGCAGGGGGCTGTCCATCAGTGTATATCGACTGGTCTCACCCCTGGGGTTCCCAGGGCTCCTGGCATGGCCCTGGCCCCTCTCCGGGCTTCGGACAAGATCCAGACCCACAGCCAATCTGCCACATTGGGAAAAATTCCTACCCGGCCCCCGTTCCAAAACAGGCGACCAACCAAAGTCCAAAGCAAGGCCAAACACAACCTA
Source organism: Podarcis raffonei (assembly GCF_027172205.1). Classification (NCBI taxonomy): domain Eukaryota; kingdom Metazoa; phylum Chordata; class Lepidosauria; order Squamata; family Lacertidae; genus Podarcis; species Podarcis raffonei. The sequence goes on along the minus strand of NC_070614.1, from coordinate 30,913,154 downwards.
ATTAATGGGTGGGTGGGAGTTCGGCAGCGCGAAGCAAAAGGAGGTCCCTATGTCGCACTGCCAAATAGATACCCCCAACCTTTGCAACGATACCAATTGGCTAAAGACCAGTGGCATGACTTTGGCACCACCGGCTTGGAGCGGAGCAAGCCCCACCCACAAGCCTGTTGAGGAAGAGTTTCAGAGGCCGAGCACAACATGGACCCTCTGTTAGGAGGATCCAACTTCCCAAATACTGCATGCTTTGCTGCTTCATCGTCCATTGGTTTCAGACAACCCAATCACTGTGTATAGCAGCATACAATATGGCACAGCAAAAATAGTATTGACAACAAGGAAAATAACTGGGCCTGCTCTTGTGCCTTTAACAATAAATTGATCTACAGAAGTCACAGTTGAATCTCTTCACATTAAAGAGGCAAGCATCCCTTCTATAGGGCAAGCTCTCATTAAAGACCCACGAACTGTAAAAAGAGGAGGAAGAAAAAAAAATAGGGGATTGGCAAGCACAATACTATTATTTATTGCATTCGATGGGGTTTACTCTCAAGAAGGTGTGCACAGAATTGGCCTTAGCTTGCAATTCTGAACATACTTAAGCCCTATTAAAAACAGTGGAATAGAGCTCTGAATTAACATGAACAGGATTTCAGCGTTTGTCACAAAGCCTTTCCTGGAGCTAATTCTGTGTTGGAATGGGCTTAGTTTGGGAGAAAAATAAATACAACTATTCACCCCCAATAAAAATGCTGTTATAATTCAAGTAGGCCTTAATAACATCATAATAATGTAATTCAATTGCTAGGTATGTCAGCTAGGGTCCATTTCTTATTCTATGCTGCTACCAAGTGTCCTGGTTTTAATCTTGTCAGTATTTGAAGATACCATCCAGTGATTGTAGAGCAGCAGCACCCAGAATCAGCAGTTGCGTGTCAAGGTCACCAAGCCACCCCCTAAATAAATCACAATTCACACAGAATTTTTGTTTTAGGTTTTTGGCATAATTTTGGCCACAACTTTATTAAAATACATAATGTGAGTGGTTGCTTAGGCATTGGTTACGACTATCTGTCCCCGCCCCAGGACAGAACTGACTTCCAGATTCCAGTGAAAGCCAGTAAGGAAAAACAATATTGGGGAGAGAATGAGGCTGGGCACCATACCGTCACCCCTCCCCACATGCTCCCAGGGGCTTGCACGGCCCAAGCCCCTTGCCAGGGATGTGGACAAAAGCATGGCAAACCCCTGGATTCCTTTAACAGAACTCCCTTGCAGCAGCAGCATTGGAGGGGCAGGCACAGCCAACCCTCACCCCTCCACCAACCAAATTTTAATCAATGCCTAACAGCAACCTTACAAGTTGTAATGATTTGCTATGCAGTAGGCAAAAACCAAATGGTACCAGCCAATCTGCCAAATGGACAAAATTCCTACCAGGTTGCTGCCCCAAAAGCAGATGACCCCATGACAGGCATAGCAAGGTCAAATGCAACAGCCCTAAATTAGGGAGGGTGGGTGGGCGTTCTGATACACGCAACAAAAGAGACTGAAAAAAGCTGCGTGCCAAGAATATATAACCCAAATTGGCCCAATCACAGTCATGGCCATCCAAATGGTCCAGCCCAGGAACCAAGAGGGGGTGTCCTGTTAGACCCCACCGCAACACGTGCTCTCCATGAAGGAGAACACGCTTAATCAAAAACTGCATGAGGACACAGTCTCAGTTTCATTCCTAAATTTGCCAGTGCTTTAAAACTGTCTGAAAATCAGTCTGACACATGAAAGAAAAACATACCTATTTCTACCCTGCCTGTCTCTGATCTTGATTTGAAAGAGGTTTGTTTGTGTGGGGGGGTCAGCTTTCGTATTATAAAAGAGGGGGGAAGCACCCATGGCCAAAGGGATGTTCCCTTCAGGCAGCTGGTAGTCAGGGGTAGATATTGCTGGACTGAAACTCCCTTCAGCCTCAGTCAGCATGGCCAAAAGTTAGGGGTGATGGGGGTTGTAGTCCAACAACACCTGGAGGGGCACAGCTTCCCAATCCTGGCAAGGGTTGACCAATGCCTAACTTAATTTCCACTCCTACTTATACTGCATAGCACAAGAGATAGCTTAGTTACCTTAACCTCTCCTTTCAGTTTTTATGCCAAACACTCTATGTTCTAGATCTCAGAGGAAACTGCCGCACCCACCCATGGAAAGATGAATTTCTGCCAAAAAAGCCAAGAAATTGTAGTTTGCTAAATATGCTGAGAATTATAGCACTGTGAGGTGGGAACTACAGTTTCCAGGATTCGTTGGAGAAAGCTAGTGTTTCTAGGGTGTTGCCAGACCATACACACATACTGGTACAATTAGTGTATCAGTTTATTAGCTATGAAACTTGGTGTATTATCCTTGTTTCTGAGGCCTGGAACTTGGAATGTGGGATTGCATACTCTCAGTACAAGGCCTTGGGAAGAGTTGCTGTTAGTGGTCCCCCATGGCTCATGGCTCATATCTACCAGGAATCATGCATTTAGTATTGTGAGCCCAATGATTTGGAATTCCCTACTGATTTGTATCCCCCTCCTTATTGAACAGTGTAGGTCTGGACCCCAGCTGTGGCGTTGAAGAAGGCAGAAGCTGAAACATTTTGTCCATTTCTGCTAATAAGTTTTTGTATCTTGAGATATGGCAAACATTGTGATTGTCTGACTTATTAGTTTTAAGGTTTTATTTTTATTTAAATTATTTGTTTTGGCAGCTATCTACTGTATATATCTACTGTATCTATCTACTGTAGCTACTATTGTAGCTACTACTGTATCTATCTACTGTAGCTATCTACTGTATATATGCTGTAACCCACCAACCTTTGGGGGCCAATGGGAACATTTGCAAGATGGAACAACTCCCTCAGCCCTGCCAACCAGGCACCCTTCCTCCACAATCTAGTTTATTGACTACAAACCTATTTTCAGTGGGGAAATGGAGACATTGAGGTCTATGAAGGAGTCAACTATAGGAATGTAAGTACCTGTAGGTACCTGTAGGCACCATGTTGGCTACCCCTGCCTTAGGATGAAGGGTAGAATATGAATTTAAACTAGGTACCTACATAAAATTGTGTTTTTCACCATCCTTCTGGGATCAAGAGACTGCCTGTTTGAAATGCTGCTTGCTTGCTTTGTGCTCCCTTCCACCAAATTAGCTTGAATACAGGAACATTACAGAATCCACAGTGACTTTGTATAATATTCTAGTATGTTGACACTTCTGCAGCAGCCTAGACAGAAATGAATCATGCTAAAAGCACAAAGGCCTTTCCTGCTGGGGAGATGCTCCTCTCTTTGCTCAAGCTCCATTGCTCAATGCAATGTTAATGCAAACATTCCTTCACTCTCTAGAAGTCTAAAGGAATTTATCAACAGTTGCTTTGCTGTCCTCAGGAGAGACAATTAAGTGACCTGACATCTAGCCTGCCCAGCTTTGCCTCCTAAATACGCGTTGGTGGTAACTGTTTTCCTTTTCCTTTCTGGTCTTGCTCATTCAAGTTAATTTCATCAAGCTGCTTTTCCTTTTTAATCACCCTCAATGGGATCCCGACTTGGAGCTAAGCTTTCCCCAACATTGTTTCCACTAATAGCTCCCAGTAGGTCCTATTACCATTGCACATAACTTTGTTTCTAAACTTACCTTTTATTTCATGAGTGGAATGGGAATATTCTAGGCTTCCAGCCAGTTTACAGCCCTCAGAAGGGAATTTACACGTAGCTTTCAATTAATTAACACAGTATGACTGTAAAATCGAATTCATCAGCTACTTGTTGAAGCAGGGAGGTATTTTTTTATTTACCAATAATGTGTACATTTGCCTAGCCTCTGGCTCCACTAGCCCAAAATCATAAATATTTTTTAATCAAGTCTTATTAACTAGTTGCTACTTAATTATCATTTTAAAAACTCCTCTGCTAGCTGCAGCTTCTCACTCAAGTATATTACCTGAAAAGCTTTATCACATAAAGAAAAATATCTAACACACAGTTTCACAGTCAGGAGGATAGAGCGAGTAGAGATGTTTGCATGAAGGAGTGGGGAAGGCCAGCTGCTGCAGGAAGAACTCCCACGTTTGATGCTAACTTTCGAATCCTATTTGGGGTGTTACTGTCCCCATGTTCATTAACTCAGGGACCGTGATGTCCTAAGTAGTCACCCCCTTCCCCATCTTCATGGAATTGAGTGCACAGCTGAAGGCATAGCCAAACAGTGGTACCTCTGGTTGCGAACGCCCCTGGTTGCGCACGCTGCAGGTTACGAGCTCCGGTAACCTGGAAGTAGCAGTTTCCAGTTGCAAACTTTGCCCCGGGATGTGAGCGGAAATCTTGTGCTGGAGGCCAGTGCGCAGCGGGAGGTGCACTTTCACTAATGGTGCCTCATGTTACGAGTGGTTTCCGGTTACGAACGGACCTCCGGAACGGTTTCTGTTCGTAACCAGAGGTACCACTGTAAATTGTTACACACTTAACATCAAGACTATGAAGCAGGACTACTAGATGTGTTTGTTTTCCCATATAGATGGACACATAGGAACACAGAAAGGCTGTCATATCAGGGCATATGTCAGGAACAGGTCAGCAACAACTCACAAGGTGTCAGTGAAGTTAACTATTTATTCAAAGAAACAAAACAGCTCAGGCCTATAGAGCACAATTCTTCTCAGTAGATCCTACCCCAATGAGGCAGTTGCCAGGACCAAAAGTTCCTGCCTTCCTACAGTTCTCTAAGTCTCCTCCTCTCCTGGGGCCTTCCCAATCTGTATGTTTCTGCTCCACCCCTTCATACCTTTGTGGGTTCTGGGAGACCAGGGGGGAGGTCACAGCAGCTGATAGAGACCCCCTGGCTTCTTCAGCAGCCTGCCTCTTGTGTCCCCCCTCCTCTTCAGTCTCTGATTCTGAACTGCTCTCTGCCACAGCCTCTTCCTGCTCACAACACTATTACCTCTTCAGTTTCTGATACCTCCTTCTCCCCAGTCTGCTCCCTCTTGTCCCTATGACCACTCATTATCATCTCTCCACCAATCTCCTGGCTCTACGCCTTCTTCTCTTTTGGATTTCTTTGGAGGCTCCCCAGCTGGCTCTTTCCACTACTCCTCTGAATCCAGCAGTAGCTTAGTGCAAGGTTCCCTCAACAAATTGATGGAGTGTTGTCTGCTCTTGGTGGGGTTACACTCCCTCTGAAGGCCTGGGTATGCAGCTTGGAGGTACTTATGGATCCATTGAATGTCGCTTGAAGCTCAGGTGGTCTCACTGGCACAGAGTGCCTTCCATCAGCTTCAGCCAAATTGCACCCCTATCTGGACAGGGATAGCCTAACTTCTGTTGTCTATGCTCTGGTAACCTCTAGGTTAGATTGCTGCAACTCATTATATTTGGAGCTGCTTCTGAAGATGGTTCAGAAACTTCAGCTGGTGCAGAATTAAGCTGCCAGGTTGCTTGCTGGGGCACAACATTTTGAACATATTACATCAATCATGGCCTGACTGTACTGGCTGCCAATTAGTTTATGGGGCCAAATTAAATCACCGCTTTTGACCTATAAAGCCTTCAGTCTCTCAGGACCATAGTACCTGAAGGACTGCCTCTCCTGCAATAATATTCTGGGGCCCTTCTTCCTGTGTCCCCTCCACGAGGTCCAGAAGGTGTGGCTCTTTGTTTGTGGAATGCTCTCCCAAGGGAGGCTCATCTGACACCTTCATTACATATCTTTGGGTGCCAGGCAAAACCATTCCTCTTTTACCAGGCCTTTGACTGATTAAACCATCTATGGCATTTAAAATATGACTGTGTGTGTCAGGGGGCTGTTGTTGTTGTTAATTTTGTGTTTTTTATACTGTGGACCATGCAAAGTGAGGGGGGGTATATAAATTTAATTAAAAAATAACTTTATGGTCAAATATTCCTGGCTGCTCTGGGTTGGAGGTGGAGAAGCAGAACACAAACTATCTTTTATTTTACCACTGAAATGTGCACAGCAACACTGACATAGTGTGTTAATTTGTGTAAATTTCAGCCATGCAGAAGAGGTTTATTTTGGCCATGTGACAGGAAGCAGGGATGTAATCGCTGTGACTCAGAGTGCCATTCCTTTGAGTGCTGAGATGCCTGATTACATTTTAAATGATGACATAGTGTCCTTGTAGAAAAGCAGAAATTCACCGCATGTGTATGTCCATTGCCAGACACAGAGAGAAGCATATTTCACACAAAACCTATATCCTTTTTTGTCTAATGTTTGTCAGTGCTAAGATATATTTTTTTTAAGCAGCATGAAGTGAGATCTGCTTAGAGCTGCATTTTGTCTTAGGGAAAAAAAGTTTCTTTGCTAACAGCTCCCTGTGGGCCCCATTAGAGTTACAGAAATGTCACATTGTATGTTGCTTTAGTATCTCAGGAGATTAATCAAAATCTCAGCATTTCTGATCCACAGGGCTTGAAGCTGAATTAGTCACTGTGGACCCAATCATTGCTGCCCAGAGTCAAAATTCTCAGAAGTATTATTAGGGAACAAGGAATTTACAAGAAAAATCATCTGGGGAGACACATCTCATTAACTTCTAGGTAGCTGCCCTTGGGTGATTAATTGCACAAGTTTCATTTTTAGAAAGAAGTTGTAATTAAAGGGACGCTGCGTAATGAAACAAAGTGTAATGATTTTATAGGTTGGCACTGTTTACAGCTTTTTTTGTAGGAAATATGGCTAGACTGAGGTTCTCTTTCAGTCTAGAGATTAGTTTTTCGCAGTTCATCTCAGTTTGAAAATTCAGATATGTGCTTTGAAGTGCTGGCACTTAAGTTAGTCAGCCATCAGAAGAATAATGCTCTTGGTACATTGCATCTATTTTATTTTATTTTTTATTTTTATTTATACCCCACCCTTCCCGGTTTAAAAACCAGGCTCAGGGCGGCTAACAGCAAATATAAAACATTGATTAAAATGCGACTTCAAAACAGCATAAAACAGCATAAAATACAACATAAAATGCAGCATCAATATCAATAAAATTCAAAAATTCAGGGGTCATTTTTTTTTGGGGGGGGGAGAAGTATATTCAGCATTGAAAACAACAATACAGCCAGAACAACAGCATAGCCTAAGGCTGCAACCCTAAACAAACTCACTACAGTGTAGGCTCCTCTAAACACACACAAACATACTTCTCATAATAGGACTGTGCTAGCACTCACAGTAGAACACCCAGTCAATGTGACTTGCCCCCAACTGAACTGCTCATTGATGTGAAAGTCAGAGCAAAGTTCCTCCTATATCTTAGGAGTATGGTATACATTTTTGATGTAGACACAGAGATTTTCTTAATGTAGACACAGAGATTTTTGACCAGAGCTGAATCTTGCAAAACTGATGTCTAATGAAAAATGTGTACAGTATATGAATATGCAAACAGTGAACAAAAATCTGTTCAGACACACTAAGCAAGATGTAAGCTTAGAAATTCTGACGTTGCTATGTGAGAGTAGTATAACCAGAGGGAGGAAAGGTGGGAGAGGAATTGTTGCAGGTTTTTTCTTCACAGATCGCAAGATAAATACAAGGACAGTAAATGGAAAAGGTTTTTCTTTTTTCTTTGTTAAGAAAGAAAGAAAGAAAGAAAAACATTAGTCATTATTAATTAGATATTGTTAAGTAATACATTAGACTCAACAGCTTGTGAAACATAAGAATAACAGTCCTTAAAACAACTGACAATTAAGAAAAACACAAAACCCTACCATTAAAATTCTATATAGCAACATTGGATCAATAGCAGTACAGGAATAAAAATGACCTTTTTTATAAGGAAAAAAGTTGGTTTCGGAATAAAGATGTCTCCATGCTTATCAAAACAAAGCTCGCTGAAGGAGGATATGAGAGGGGATTGACAGATCCCCATTTTATTCCATTGTCAAATGCATTAAACTTATCTCCATTTGTCACCTCATTTGGCAGTCATCCTGTCAATGTACTTCATTCAGCAGGCAAAAGCCCACATAACTACTGGTCTAGCTTTTGTATTTGTGGTCAAACAGGTTGGTCTAGTTTCTGCTCTTTGAAGCAGAATGTAGCATATCAGTATCATTTATTCACTGTTGGATTACGAATCACTAGGAAACAGTCCTGCAGCTGCTGAATCTCCTCAAAGTTAACAAAACTTAGGTTGGTCTTCAATAGTTGTTTTATTTCCTGGTCAGTATCTTATGAAAACAGATGATGTAACATTCCTGCAATGATCAGTCTCTATTTAAAACCCTAATAATAATAATAATAATAATAATAATAATAATAATAATAATTTATTATTTGTACCCCGCCCATCTGGCTGGGTTTCCCCAGCCACTCTGGGCGGCTTCCAACAAAGATGAAAAATACACTAAAATGTCACATATTTAAAACTTCCCTGAAGTTGTCTTCTGAATGTCAGGTAGGTGTTTATCGCTTTGACATCTGATGGGAGGGCGATCCACAGGGCGGGCGCCACTACCGAGAAGGCCCTCTGCCTGGTTCCCTGTAACTTGGCCTCTCGCAGTGAGCAAACCGCCAGAAGGCCCTTGGAGCTGGACCTCAGTGTCCGGGCAGAACGATGGGGGAGGAGACGCTCCTTCAGATATACTGGACTGAGGCCGTTTAGGGCTTTAAAGGTCAGCACCAACACTTTGAATTGTGCTCGGAAACGTACTGGAAGCCAATGTAGGTCTTTCAAGACCGGTGTTATATGGTCTCGGTGGCCGCTCCCAGTCACCAGTCTAGCTGCCGTGTTCTGGATTAGTTGTAGTTTCCGGGTCACCTTCAAAGGTAGCCCCACATAGAGCGCATCAATTTCAATTTGATTTCCTGGTTTTTGTTTGGGTGTGATGCTGGAAGCTGGTGTTTGAATCCAAGGTACACTATGGACATATATGACAATTAATAGAAGGGTATTTCACAAACCACTCCCTAATTTATCTTGGATAATGGTTGCACTGTATATACTAGAACCATTAAACATATGGGTGGATCAAAAACAAATGAGTGGATCAAAACATAATGTGGATCAGATAAATGTGATGTAAAATGTGTACCAAAACCCCCTGCCCTCTTTTCAAAGTATTAATAGCAGCAGGTATGAAGGGGAAATTTAATATATTTTCCCTCACTGGGATTCTGAAGAAAATCCTTATCCTGAAGATAATATTTATATTGGGAAGAAATATCCTATTGAAATCAATATATTCTGAATTTACAAAGCAAGTGTATATACTCAAGATATCTAACAGCTAACTAATATGCTAACAGACCCTCCAAGTATCCCTATTTTCCAGAGATGTCACAGATTTAGAGAAGCCGTCCCAGTTTCTGATTTGATCCTGGAATGTCCTGCTTTTCCTTAGTACGTCCCTATTTTCATTGGAGAAATGTTGGAGGGTATGGAGTTATCCAACCCTCAAGCTATCTGGAGGCAATCCTGTGTAGGGAAGATTTTATTAAAATGTTCGATGTTCTATTGTGTTTTATATATGTTGGAAACTTCCCAGAGTGCTGGCACAACCCAATAAGATGTGTGGGATGTAAATAGTAAAATTATCATTATGGAATGGGACGTCCCTATTTTCATTGGAAAAATGTTGGAGGGTATGTGTTCAATGGTAATGAGACTGGATTCTGGTCTTACCAAATTACATTAAGGGCTTATCATGGGTGAAGGTGCTGATAGGTGCACCACCAGGCCATGTGAACAGACACAGCCCATCTTCATTCTCTTCAATGCAATCCTGTACACCAGTAGTGGGGGGCCTACAACCCATTGGTTTAATTAGGCCCATGAGGCCTCCCCATTTGGCACACAAGGCTATTTTGGTGAGTGTATGGCCACCTGTCCTTTACTATGATGCTTTATTAAATGTCACTGGGCTACTATTCCCATTGTCCCTGAGCATTGTCCATGCTAGCAGGGTCTGTTGGGAGTTACAATCCAACACCATCTGGAAGGTATCTAGTTGTAAGGTATGCTGAGTTGAAAGATAGTGACTGGCCCAAGTCTTCCTTGAGAGCTTCATGACAGAATGATGATTTGAATCTCAGACTTCCCAGTTTTTATCACTCTTAAGCATTACAAAATTCTATGTGTGGAGGAGATATGTCTGACAGGCCCAGCTCCTCCACCCCTCACATTGTCATTTAATGGCAAGTTGAAGCGCTTCACAGTTTTGGGATTTTGCATGTGTTTGGACCACTGATTAAAAGGAGGGTTATACACATATTCAGATGAGTATATTTATAAGCTCACTTGAGACCTCACCACTAAATGTGGCAAGATCAGGGTGAAGGGAGTGGGACTGTTGTGGTTAGGCTTTTGTAATGCTTGAATATGTCTTTTTAGCACAGCAGTGCTGATGGCATTTTCCATGAAAGAATTTGTGAAACAGTAACCTGTGGCATAGCTTATACATTTTCTGCTATCTCTACCTATTGGGCTGTACTGCTGAAAACTAGCACCAGAATCTGTCAGCATATTACAAATAAATGTGAGACATGCTTCCAAGTACAGTGGTACCTTGGGTTACATACGCTTCAGGTTACATACGCTTCAGGTTACAGACTCCGCTATCCCGGAAATAGTACCTCGGGTTAAGAACTTTGCTTCAGGATGAGAACAGAAATCGTGCTCCGGCAGCGCAGCAGCAGCAGGAGGCCCCATTAGCTAAAGTGGTGCTTCGGGTTAAGAACAGTTTCAGGTTAAGAACGGACCTTGGGAACAAATTAAGTATTTAACCCGAGTTACCACTTGTCAGAGCTGCCCGAGGTCCCAGCTCACAAAGGACCAACGCCGTTTCATTGTTAAGCACGAAAGTCTTTATTGAAGTTCAGTTTCACTTTCACAGCCGCAGCGTGCAGCTCTACGTCTCAAACTCTAGACCGCTGAAGCTCCGTCTGAATCTCCTCCCCCCAGACACCAGTTTAAGACTCTAGCCTTGCTCCACCTCTTCCTTTGCTCTTTCCTCCTCTGGTTCCGCCTGTCCGTCGGGGTCTCGCCCTTCCTAGACTCTTCTGACGCTGAGTCCCCTGAGTCTTCCCCCTCCCTCCGGCGGGCTTTAGGACCTGGTTCCCAATCCGGGTCTCCTGCTGTCCCGCGCGCCTGTACATTTGAACTTGGCGCGCGCGCCCAGCCGGCAACCTTCCTCCTGACCGTTTCACTGCTGCTGTCACTGCTTCCCCCTTCGGGGAGGCTAGCTGTAACTGACCTCCCCTCTGTTCCCCCACTCTCCGATGGAGGCGTGGTCAGCCCTGACTCATCTTCTCTCCCCGCTGGAGGAGACGCTGGTCCTGACACATGTGACTCTTCCCCCCCACTACGCTCTGGTGGGGAAGCTGGTCCTGATCCCCCGCTGCTGCTTTCGGAGTCCCCGCTGGCCCCTTGTTTCTGGTCCTCCCTGGGACCCCCCTTGCCCTGACCATCGGCGCCCCCTTCTGGGAATCTTCTGATTCGCTGGAGAAGCTCATGGAATCTCTCGGGTCACTGTCATACTCCCCTACGCTGCCCTCGGATTCTTCCCCTTCGCTCTCCATTTCCTCTCTCCCCTGTGCTTCTGCTCCTGAGCCCCTGACACCACTGTAATGTGTTTTGAATCAAGGTGTAAAGGTGCTTTCACATAGACAGATTTCAAGTTAGAAGAGTTGACCTAGATTGCAGCCTAGGTTCCTGGAAGCAATTCATTTACATACAGTTTGCGACAGCATGAATTCACTGACTTCTTTCATGAGATCCTTAAGGTTCCATTCCAAGTCTGACATAGTTCTGGTCTATATTTTATCAGTATATCCAAAATCTCCTGTTAGATAAATGAATGTTCTTGCCTTTCCAAGATGTGACGTGGGAACACTTATCCACACCAGAAGACATGTGATTTTCAGGAGGGTTGCAACAGTGTACATTATCCATGTGAATTCAGATCACATCTCGCTGTGCAGTTCTACATTTTATTTAGAAAAAACTCCTGGCAATCAGAAACTTTTATACAGCTTGGTATGTCTTTATTTTGGAATCAACAAATGGGAAGAAGTATCGGCAAAATCAGACTGTATAAACTGATTTAATGTATGTTGAAAAACCTGATGAAATGTATGAATGAATTTTATTATTTTGGTCACAGACCAGTTCCAGCCCACATACAATATCAAGGAAGTCACAAAACACGATAGGGATACATTTGAATTTGCAATTAGGTATAACAATACAGATATAGCAACAGTTTAAAATATATAAATTAAAACTTAGATGAAATGTAACTTTCTGAAACCCACCCTGAAATCATAGAGGCCACATATCAGAACCTCTTAATGTTTTGGTAGTTTCCAATATATTTTATCATTGCACAAGTTATCATGTGATGCTTGATGGTGAATAGAGAAGGTATCTGAATTTGGTAATTTTCAGTTTTGTGATGGCTTTAGCTTCTCAGTTTGAAAACATTTTGATAACATGGCTGAGTTATGTAAAGCTCTCCTTAAGGTCTTCCTCACTTCCCTGTTTCTAAGGCTGTAGATGATTGGATTGAGAAAAGGAGCCACCACTGTGTAGAGGATGGACACCAGCTTGTTGAGATCAAAGGTTCCGATGGCCTTGGGTCGTGCATACATGAATATGGTGGTGGCATAGAACATAGAAACAACTGCCAGGTGTGAGACACAGGTGGAAAAAGCTTTCCGCTTCCCTTTGACGGAGGGGATTTTTGCAACTGTGCAAAAGATGCATACGTAAGATGTTCCAGTGACTGCCAGTGAAGTCATGAGGACTGCTAAAGCTGCCACAAAATCCAACATCTCAATGGATGAAGTGTCAGTGCATGACAACCTCAACAAAGGTGAGAGGTCACAGAAAAAGTGTCTGATTGTATTTTTCCTGCAAAACTGCAAGTTGGAGATCATCAACACTGATGGAAAGGAAGCCAGGAAGCCACCTAGCCAGGAAACCAGACTCAAGACAGTGAATACTCTGTGATTCATGAGTGTTGCATAATGTAATGGGTAGCAAATGGCCAAATACCTGTCATAGGCCATAGTTGCCAAGAGAAAGCATTCAGAAGAAGCCAAAGATAAGAAAAAATACAGCTGAGTGATGCAGCCCTCCAAAGTAATTGTCTTCTCACCCAACAATAGATTTGATAACAATTTGGGCATTGTTACTGAGACATAGAATATTTCCAAAAGAGAGAGATTTCCTAGGAAGAAGTACATGGGAGTATGAAGGTGGTTGTTCAGTGAAATGGTCACGATGAGGAGGACATTTTCCAGAAGAGTTAGAAGGTAGATGGTGCTGAAAAATGCAAATAAATATAACTGGTGCTGTGGAAGTTCAGGGAAACCCATAATTATGAATTCTACATGTGAGGTTTGGTTCCACATTCTTCTGTAAGTTAATTGCTGCTTCCACTGTTAATAAAAACAGAGCATGCTAAGCACAATTCCCGGGGGGGGACGACAGTCAGTGAAATTGATTCATACAAAGTGACATCAGTCATATCAATAAATCCACTTATACTAGTAATTATGGCATAGTCTGAAAAAACAATCTGGAAAGTCTGAAATCAGTAACGGGGCAAATCAGATGAGTAGATCAGCAGCTAATAAAATAGTCACAAGATTCTTACTCATGTGATTATTAACAATTTCAATGACTTTTAAAAATGTGTGCAGAGATTTATTCAGCCTTTGCTATTGTTCTTCAATTCAGGAGAGCACCTGTTGCTCATTTTGAACATCTTACTTGCATTTACTAGTGGCTTGTAATTTTGATTGTATGCTGAAGATCCATTTCCTGGTCTGAGATTAAAATTTATTTTCTCCTCACTGCAGCCCCCATACAGCCAAAAATCTGCTCTGGAAGGTGGGGGGACCTTCAGGACCAGATTTTGGAATGTGCATGAGAAGCTGGAGGAAGGGGAAGAGAAACCTGAGCTCGCATTGCAAACACTAATTTCTGTTGTGGAGCTGGGAAGACAGCATTGGATGCCATACGTAGTACAGGACTGTCAAAATACACTTCAGGTTTTATTCTAGTTGAAATGTGATTGTGAGTCTAGCATCCGGAGAGTGATATCTGACTTTCAATTTACGGTATATATCTTCAATTAATAATAAAACCAATTCAAGCTATTCTCTATGGTTTTCAAGATTGAGAGCTAAACCATAACCCTCTTAAAAGGTAATAAATGTTACCAAAATACTCAAATGCTAATTTGGAATACAGTCAAATACCATGACAAACAGGAATTTCCCAATTGACCTCTATGTAATATAAGGTTACACTTAAAAGTATGTGATACCTACATGAAATAAAAATGATGACCTCACTGCTGTCACTGACCTGTTCAAATGCAGACAGCTAGTGGAGGAGGAAGAAAAAGAATCTGAAGCTATCAAGTTCCAATGAAACTGGATTTGGAAACAACAACACAGGCATAATCAGGTTGTCAGTTTCTGTAATATCTCTTCATATCCTTATAACACAACTCTGAATTTTTTTAAAAAAAAAAACCATTGGTCCGTTTCAGCCAAATTTATGGTCACATCCACACAATACATTTACTGTATAAAATTTGCAAAACATTGCCAGGTATGACTTATCCTAGAATATCTTAGGAATTGTAATTTGTTAAGGGTGCTGGGAACTGTAGCTCTGTGAGGGGTCCCACAGCAACTCACAGCACCTTTAACAAACTACAGCTCCAATGATTCTTTGGGGGAAGCCATCCCTGTTAAAGTGACAGGAGAGTGCTTTAAATGTATAGTGTGAATGTGAACTGCCTTCAAATTGAGTTAATGCACCTTACTAAATTTGGCTGGAGCATGTTCCTGCTTCAATGTATCTAGAACCCTGAGACTTAAATCTTGTACACACTTACCTGAGAGTAAGACCCATTGGATTCAGCAATGCCTACTTTTGAACAGACAGGATTACATTGCACATCTTCTTTTTAGCTAGTTATTGGATTGCAATAGTTCTGGAGAAGGTAGACCTTTCAATGGCCCATTCTCCATGCTTTCTAATGGCAACTGTAAAAAAAAGAAGGAAATCCATACTTGGATGGTTCCAAAGTTCTTATTGAAGCACTTCTACATCTGTCCTCTTTCAAGGTGATGAGAAGCTCAGATGTGAGGGATGTAATTTTTCAAAGGAGTCAAACAAGAAATCCTAAATGAGTAGAACTCTGGAGCTTTAACTTCTCATAGCCTAAGAGATTTCCTTCTTATGGCTTTGCTTAGTCACAAATCCCACCTCTGTCCTATTACGTTAATAAGTTTATGGAATGCTAGGAGATCCACTTAGAATGTGGTTAATGATAGCAACAAGGTGTCTTTCTCTCTCCTCCACCTTCCTTCTCCTCCAGTTACCATACATTTGCCTCTCTATGAACTGATAAAACACATTTAACAATATTTTGAAAGGCGGCATTTTATTGAAATCAGTGGGATTTAGCTTTCTTTGCTTCATTTGCTGACTGACCTTGGCTTGGCTACAGTACCCTAGGTCTCCAACAACAACAAAATTCTCAAAAAGCATATAATAGGGAGAAATGTGCTTTAAAATGCATAGATTAGTTGAGACAACATACAAAAATGCATCCTGTTATTGGAAATTGCTTGCACAATGGTTTATATAAGAGGAAATGTGCACTAAAGAACCACATTTGGTAACTGGTTCAAAAACACCCAGAGCCTGGCTGAGTGATGGCTTGAATCTAGGTCTCCCCACTGGGTCCTGTTCCCAATGTAGTATGTTTCAGTTTGTAGTGAGGTGTTTATCAACTAAGCCACCATTGTAGAATCACCACAGCAGTATGAGGGTATGTTCTGAAGAATGCATCAACATGGCACCCAAAGACACCAGGGTGCCCCCCAGTATGGCACCTGCAAGTGTTCTAAATATATATCCTTTCAAAAAAACATAGTGTATCAGAGATTATTAGCTCTTCCTGTTCAGATCTTGTTGGCACTGGTTCAACTTCTCCTTTATTAAACATACCCTCTCAGGCAGTCCCATGCTTCATTTGATATGAGGAATGGATATGCACCCTCCACCCCATTCTGAAGAAAGGGAAGCTGCAAAAAACTTTTCTTCATGAACGACTGCAGTGGTGACTTATATAGATGCACCCCTCCCCCACAATTGATGGAGGAAGGTGATGGATGCATGCCTATACCTGTCTCTTTTTCTGCTCTTTTAATTGTGGCATCAATTTCATGTTATGCCATGAAATCATGGCAGCCATTTTGTGTTGTGCCATGACCACACAATAGTCCTTTTGTGACTGGTTCCCATAGCACCTCCTCAAAATTCCAATGTGCCCACTGGCTCAAAAAAAGTCGGCAACCCCTGGTCTGAAGGCACAAGAGAGAAGGGGAGAGAGCCAAGATACTTCCAGCCTCCTAGTAGGGTAGACTCACATTTTGAAAGTGCTCTCTCCCCTCCCCTCTCCTCTCCTCTCCTACTGGGTCCTGCAGGCTCTGAAAACACCATAACTCAAAAATGCCCTTTGTTTCACCCTCCCCCTTGTCTTCCTCTCTGCATAACATATTTATGGACGGCGCAGAAGATGAGAAGCCAAGCTACTATTAAAGGGGCCATGGACAAAATTGCAGCTACACTAAAACTGCAAGCCCCTTTAAGAGCAGCTTAAATTGGGACTTCTTGTGGCAGCGATAGCTTAATTGTTTCTGTGGCAGTCCCAGCAATTTGGGGGCATTTGGAGGGTATGTGCTATTACCAATGGAGAGATAAGGAAATAGTAGCAGCAACAGTAATTCAGTAAAAATGTACATGAAGCTTGAAGCGTCTGTAAATAATGCATATTAAACCATTTAAATGTTTATTCATATTCTGTTGACCTTCATGTTAAACACAATTAAGGGGAAGCAATGATAAGTTTACTGCTTTGTTTTAGTTTCTTTCAATTTCTCCTCATTGATCCACAGATGGACATGGTATGAGTCTGAGATGTTTGCCTTCTTCTGAAAAGTCAATTTACCGTTCCAGTGGCAATGAGAGTTGTGGACTGGTGCAGTCATGGGGGAGTCGGGAGGGAAACTTCCTGTTCCCACACGACCAATGGACAGTGTAATCTCCTCCATCATTTGCAGGGGTTGTCGGGACTTGCCCGTGAATTGACCAGTCATGGGTGAGCTAAGGGGCTGGACTTTTGAGGTGGACCTGGGTGAAATCTGGCCCTATCTTAGATCAGCCTCCATTTTATTTGAACCGGGTGTGCTTGCACTCAGAAGTGTGGTAGGCTTTATTACTTCTTCCTATGCTCCAACCCCAACAATTTTGGGCTCACTGCACCTGGGGCCATAATGCACATTCTTGGGGCTCTCCTACACCTGTTGAAATCAGAGAATGTAGCATTATTTAGGGGGAAAGATCAACCCTGTATTGAGAACAATTTCTGAAACTATGAGACTATGTTAGATATAAAATTATTTTCCTCGGATATTTGGAATTGGGTCAAAGGGATGCTTTAGTTCAGGCATAGGCAAACTCCGACCCTCCAGATGTTTTGGAACTACAATTCCCATCATCTCTATCTAACAGGACCAGTGGTCAGGGATGATGGGAATTGTAGTCGCAAAACATCTGGAGGGCCGGAGTTTGCCTATGCCTACTGTAGTCCCTTTGAAATGAAATTCACTTGATGATGTGAATTTGAGAGATTTAAGTTTCTGTTTAATACTTCCATCTTTAGTAAATGGATGAAGATGATAAAGAATGGTGGTGACAGAGAGCAGTGAGAATAGGGAAGGACACTGTAGCAATTCAGAAGTCCTACATCAAATGCACAGATGATTCTGTGCACTGCCAGGAAATGTCCCATGCACCATGCAAATGACACATATACAGAACATCAGCCTCTGTCTTTTCTGCTAATTTGTAACATAGTTGTGAATCTGAACGTGGCCCTGAAAGCTTCTTGCACCTCAGTATTTCTGAGTGTGTAAATGAAAGGATTTAACAAAGGGGTTACAATAGTATTCAGGAGAGTGACAGTTTTGGTCAATTCCAGTGACTGATGCTTGGCAGGTGTGATATGTAGGAAAATGGTGGAACCATACCATATTATCACCACTGTGAGATGAGAGGAACAGGTGGAAAAGGTTCGTTGACGGCCTTCAGCAGATGCAATCTTTAATATTGTGGTGATGATATAAACGTAGGATATTAAAGTTATCACACATGAGCCCATGATGACAATACCAGCAAGTATGAACCATGCCATTTCTAATGTGTATGTGTCAGTACAGGAAAGGACTATCCAAGGCACAATGTCACAAAAGAAGTGGTTGATAACATTGGAGTCACAGAAAGACAATTGGGTTATAAGGAAGGCTGGTACCAAAATTGCTGCAAAGCCACATATCCAAGATCCCAATGCCATTTGGACAGACAACATTTTGGACATGATGGTGTGGTAGTGCAATGGGTGGCATATGGCCAAATAGCGGTCATAAGCCATGACAGCAAGCAGGAAGTATTCTGTACATCCCAAGGAGAAAACAATGTACATCTGTATGATGCACCCTGTGAAGGTGATAGTTTGGTGGCTCTTGGACACAAGGATTGCTAAAGTCTTGGGAATACAGGCTGATGTGTACCATATCTCCAGGAAGGAAAGATTGCAGAGGAAGAAGTACATAGGTGTGTGGAGTTGTCGTCTGGCTCGCACTAAAGCTATGATGGCCACATTTCCAGTGATTGTCAGGATGTACATAAAGAAAAAGAGCATGAAAAGGAAGATTTGTAGTTCATGAGATCCAGAGAAACCCAGAAGGATGAATTCCTTCACAGTGGAGTCATTTCCTTTTCTCATCAGAATCAGGTGTTTTTCTGCCAAAACAACATTCATGAAAACTTAGTGATTGGAAATGGTGGCTCTTATACTCTCACTTATTTGAAGAAATATTAATAATGCTCTCCATAGAATAACTATTAACAAATAAAAATATAAGACAAAAGTTCATTGTAAGAGGATTTTATTAATTTAGCACTTTAGTTCAAAATGATTTCTTTCTCAAATGAAATATCACTACTTCTCATATAATATCAATTTGTCTTACTGTAATGATTTCTATTCATAAATCAGATTATATTATTCTGTCCATTTTTATACCTATGTTTTCTATATACTTTTGTTATAGGTCTTCAGCCTAGAATTAGTGGGTGTCTAGAATACATGCTGCATTTTCTGCCAGAAGGGCAGAGAGATGCTTTGATTTCTGTTTGCAAAATTACTCTTTTTTTCTCTGGATCTTTGGCATATTAATATCATTACCAAAAAATAAATATATTAGAAAACCAAACAACACAAAAATAAATTATCACAGGAACATGATTTACACTAATGAAAATAATATATGTTTCCCTGAAATTTACTATTCTAGCAACTGATTAATAAAATTCTATTTTCATTAAATTTATCAGGGATTTTTCTTTGCTTCATATTCTTACGATGGTACACTGTAGTCATGAGGGCTATATCCAAACTTTAAACCTATAAAGTGAGGAGATGCTCTAGAAAAGTTTCACTTTATAATGTTTTTAATAAAGATTTCCCTGGTGTTAGGATGCTGACAATGATGGCTTTAATGGGATTTTATCAATGGCTTTAAGCTTGTGTTATTTTGCTGTCCAACATAGGGCAAGAGAAGTCCATTATTTTCCCAGTCCAGACCACTATGCACCCAAAATGGAAGGTGGCAGTGCCAGGTCTTGTGGAACAGTGGGGGAGGGAGGACATTTCTCTCTGCTGTGATCTTGTGTGGTCCCATGAAATAGGGATCACATAGTATAGCAAAAGTATATACAGTTGTCCCAATTGTTTAGAGCCCATACATGTGAGTGGGTACTTATTTTTGTGTTTGATTTCCAATTAACAAGAGTAGTTAATTGGAAAGTCCATGAAGAAATTTGAAAGAATAAAATTCTTGGGGAAATCCCTACTACCACATCTACACACATTAGCCATTACATTTACAACTACAGCTTATTTCCCTTCTGAACAATCTAAACTTCTGTCATTGAAATAGTAGAGTTTAGTTCTATTAATTCGTGCTGGATTGTGCCCTAAGTGATTTATAATAAAGACAATTCTTACCTTTCTATTGTTCCGATTAAGCTGATGAAGACCTCAAGACCCCGTGTCACAATTAAAGAAAAAACTGCGTTCCTTGGAGTTGTTATTGTTATCTGTGATTTTTCTTGCAATAAAATAATAAGCATTCTCACTTGAAAATTTATGGTGCTTGCCTAATCCATTGCAACACATTTTTTAGTTTCTGATCCCATGTGTTTCAACCTTTATGTATCTTTGTTGGGAATTCTCTCTTGGCTATAGTCAATAAATTTATTCACTTTGAGTAAATGCAATGGGTGCTGCTTAATTTATTATTAAGTCGCAGGAGTAATGTCTGTGTATTTATTTACATATTTTAATGTGCCAGGTCAGGGAGTGGATCAGGTGTGGATCAGGGAGAATGGGTTTTTCTCCCTAGGGTAGAGGAGGAAACTCAGTCACAAACTTTATTTATATATAGCATCTGCAGCTGGGGGGGGGGGAATCCCTGAGCAGCTAACAAATAGTGCCAAGACTCTGTTTCAATATCTCTCTTCTAAAAGCAACAACAAAAACACAGTATATGCAAGTGTGGTTCTATGTTGTGTGCATCTGGAACATCACTGCAGTCAATCATTATTCAGGATGTAACTGAAGGAAAAAAGAAATTATAGATAAGCAAATAATTTTAGAGCTTTTTTGGGGGCGGGGAAGGTCAGTTTAAGGTAGGGGTGGCTAACTCAAAGCTCATGTCCTCATGTGGCCCACCAAGCCATAGGAACCGACCTACTCGTCACTGCTGCTTTATCTATTGTTCTTCTTGGGTGATCAAGATCTATTTTTGTAGATAAGAAATATCTAAGGAGAAGACAGAGCACAATATCTCCTGAATGGGTCATAAACTTTTATCTTTCTGCCCTTTAAATCTCTCAGTTGCAGTTAGAGCAGAAATGGCTCACTGAGTGACTTTATAAAATCATCATAATCATCGTGACAAGCTGATGATGAAATGTGGAGAAGATTGGAAACAATGAGAAACTGAGAGATACCAAAATTGACAGATTCTACCATCCCTACCACCTGCTTTGTTTCCACTTGGTTCTTCCCAAAAGCCAGATAGATAAAAAGTGCGGAAGACATGTTGGATTACGGCAACCATTACCACCTCCAGTGTGTGTGCAAATTGCGTAAGTGTTTCAGTTGTTCTGCCACAGAGGTTTTGCTATCATTTTTGAGATAATTTTAATGTTTAATTAATAGGAAACAGGCTTGCCATGCAATCTTATGCATAGTTGATGAGGAGAGGCAGAGCAATCTACATCCCTAATCCACAACGCTGGAAGCTTTTTTGAGGTCTCTGGCCAGACCTGTCTGGCTCTGCCAGTAAGGATCACACCAGTTACTCACTCAAACAATTGGCTGGTGGAAGAAGTGTTGCGTGTTCAGACCCAGAGGACCCCCCCCCCCAAATAAAAACACATTTGACTCAAATTTTAGTTTTGGTTTTTGGCAGAATTTAGGCCACAAATTTATTGATTACTGAAAAGTGAGTGGTTGCATAGGCTCTGGTTTGACTAGGTCCCTACACCGTTCCAGGTAGCACTGACCCAGAGCTCTATCATAGGTCAGCCAAGGGTGAACACCTGAGGTAGGTGGAAAGCCCGGGAACAGACTCTGTCCACCCCCCCAGATGCTCCCCTGGACTCAGGCACAGGCACAACCCCCTCTTGGGGGTTGACCAAACCAACTTGAGTCCCTGGATTCCTTTAATGGAATACCCTTCACATAAGGATGGCGAGACCGTTCTCCCATCCCTATCACCTGAACCAGTGCCTATCCACCACACGAGCACCCGCACCCACCGCCAACCACTCACACCTGTAACCAATCCCATAACCCCACTAACACTGCAGTCAGCCACAAATCATTCCCAATCACAGACAGATGAACCCCATCAAGCCTGAAAAGGGATGGATCACTGAAGGTAATGCGCGGGTGACAGATCACCGTCCCACCCAAGGCCAGAACCTTCATGGCCGCTGTGCTCTGGACACACTTCCTGGCCCTCTCGGTGGCAGCTGGGCAACTGGCTGCCGAGCCACACACGTCACTGCCATCAGTGACCAGGAAGAGCTGCTCTCAACTCTTCCAAGTCCCCCCCCCCCCCACTTCAGATTTTAAAGAAGGGTGGGTGCCTACAAGCGCACCACCAAGCAGGCGCAGTTCCATGAATAAAAGCCACATTGTATCAGGTCAGCCTCAGCTGAATTCATCCCCATTTTCAAAGGGGCTGCAGAAGCCTAATTAGGGGATGGGGATGGAACAGCGGCAAGCTCCCTTTTACTGGGTGCAAAGCCCCACGCCGGGAAAAGACCCTTTTGTAGGTGAAGGGTTGGTGGGGGGTTAAATTAAGATGAGGAGAAAATAAATTAAATTAGAAAGGAACCGGGAAAGAGGATAAAAGGAATCAATATCACCAACTGACAATCGTCAAAGGCAAGTCTCTCAGCTACACACAGGACAGGTTGCTCTCTGTTCCGTTTGCAAGAGGCGAAAGAGAATCTCTGGGTCACGTGCAAGGGATTAAATAGGTCCCTTGAATTGTTTAGGCTGCACCCCATTGGTCAGATTACACCCAGCAACAAGTGACCTACCAATTCGGGTGTTGTGGCTATCCAATAGTCCCACCCACAACCAGGAGGTCGGTCTCCAGATCTCACCGCAACACGTGCCCTCTTTTAGGGAGGACACACTATATCCCTAGAAGGAGTGTTAGACAGTGGAAAACCACCAAAGTGGGCACAGGAGAGTGTGACCTAGGGTCTGTTAGATCCCAAATCAGCTCTGAATCCATATTTTTCCCTACGCCCTTCCTGCTTCTTGCTCTAAGCTTACTCTAACAGATCTCTCCTCAGTATCTCCCTCCCCCTCAGGCACATCAACCACTTCTTCCACTCCCAGGTTCCCCCTCCCTCCAGGGAACTTGAAACCACTGGCTCATCCCTGACACTGCCTTCCTGGAATATCTCTCTGGGTTCCCTAGTGGGACCCCGGATGCTTGGTTCAGTACTGAGCTCAACACTGATACATGAGTTCAGTACTGGGCGACTCCTAAGGTGAGGGGTTGTGCTTCCCAACCTTGAAAGGAATGTCATTCCATCAGTAGAAGCTGAGTAGAATAAAGACTTGATCCTCACCCTGCTGCCATACTACCTCCACCTACTGTTTAATCATCAAAGTTATGGCTTCATTTCTCCCAAAACTGGTGTTCATTTTGTATTATTTCCACAAGACCCATGAGCCACAAATATGCACCTGCCTGGAGAAACAAAACTCTAATTTCTGTGGTTGGTGTTTTTTAATTAACAAATGAAACAAGCTAAGGGGTCAATCCTAAAACACGTGGAAGACTGACTTAAAAGGCTCTTGGATGTGGCATTACACACATATTTATGCCACCAGTAGCTCCCCCAGTCCACCTACAAAAAACTATGTGGTGATAGATGTGCCACCAGTGGCAGTGAAAATGGGACATTCTTTTGGATGTGGAGTTTGTTTCATGGGTGGACTTTTTATATTTTTATTATTATTTGGGAATTTAAAAAAAGAAAGAAGTTCAGTTTTAAGATCATTCTACGGATTGTGTGTTGTTAGCCATCCTGTGCTCAAGTATAAAGGAAGGGTGGTAGATTAAAATGTAAAATAGAAAAAGGCCCATGGGAAAATGAAAGTACAGGTTCAAAAATGCTGAACCAATGGGCTGCATGCAGTTTACATCCATCTGAGGATGCAAGTGTGGTGTCATGGTTCAAGTATTGCATTACTCAGCCATGAGGCCCACAGTGTGACCTTGAGCCAGCCATGCTCTCTCCAGCTAACCTATGCCACTGGATTGCTATTAGTATAATATAGGAAGGGAAATAGGAAGCATGTACAAAATCGTGAACTTCTTGGAGGAAAGGTGGGATATAAATGGAATAATGATGAAACAAAACAGCACAGCAGCAGCAGCAACAGCAACAATTTTAGAAAAGCCAGTTTGAGTACTTGTTATTTATACCCATAGTGGTGTTTAATTTAGCTCCAGGCATTTTCATTCTTCTCTATTAGAAATTGAAATTTCATATTGAAATTTGCGTTAGCGTTGCAATCCAAAACCATGGAGAGAATTGACTACAAAAAATATGAAATATCCTTGGGGGGGGATCTATTCCATAATTGCTTGAGAACATTTTGTATGAATTCCTTGGAGATAAAATGTAAAGGGAAGCTCTGATCGTGTCAATGATATAAATATACCTTGCTTAGCTGTCTGTATCTCAGGTGCTTAGAAGGGCTTTCCTGGTTCGGTTTTAGACTCTGTGAGTAGAAACAATGAGGGATGTAATAAATATAAAGTAGCTGATGACTGAGAGATTGAAAATGTATACAGTATGTGTGAATTATAGGATGGGTGAGTGGGTTGCTATGAAAATTCAAAGCGATATTGTCTGTATATGGATATGAAAGGATGATGCAATAAATATCTGTGAAGTGGCTTTCTTTACTTATTTTTTCTGACAGTTTTTAAATATTAAATGCATTTGTGATCAGCAATTCATCAAATGGAAAAAAATACTACTTTGAAGAGCTGGCCTATAGCTTTCCCTGCCAGTAATAATAATAAAAAAATCAGAGCAGGGGAACCTTTTTCAGCCCAAGGGCTGCAGTTCTTTGTTTTCAACATGAGAGAGCTACATGCCAGAATGGCGTGAAACTAGAGACAAAGGGGAAAGAAACAACAGATGTGACTCTTACTGTTGTAATACATTCTAGCCATGCAAAAGCCTGAAGCTTCTGCAAAGAATCAACTCCTCATGTATCTTCACCCTCCATCCGTTAAGATAGCTGAAGGACGCATTCCAGATAGGCAAAAGCACTCAAGGAAGGAACAGAGCAGCGCTAATGAGGAGTCTCGTCTGGGGAAGGGCAGAGAGAGAGGTCGGGAGGGTCACAATTGGCCTCTGGGCATGAAGATCAGCTGAGAAGCAGCTGATCTGTTTACATTAAAATGTTGGCATTTGTCATCTTGAGAGATAATGGAGTGCACCTCTGGGAGTGAAATTAGTGCTGCATTAGTGACCTCCCTGGGGCAAAAGCCTGGGCAGTATGTACAGAGGTCCTGGGCTGCCCAGACAACAGGACCCCACTCTTGGCCTTGCTAATGGGGTCCAAGGGAAGGCAGATATGTTTGGCACCAGCTTGGCTGCAGGAGTTGCCAGAAGGAGGCACACAAGGACCCATCCTAATGTCATATGGGCTCCAGATTTGGGTAGGGTTCAGTCCTTAGCCTTTTCTTCTCCTGAAGATATCCCACAAGACAGCAGAGGTTTAGGACCAGAGTTTTCCCTATCCTAGAGAGGTACCTTCCCGGGTAAATGAGCCCCATCTGCCCCTCACTTCTCTCTACAGAACACGAAGAAACCTCCTTCTTGACCACTGGACCCACTATTGGTCTCATCCATTCAATCTGCTGGAGCCTGTCTTAAGATGCAGGGCAAGTTCCTAACTCTCTAAGGGATTGAGACCCTTTGGCTACCCTCATCTGGTTTAGCCAGCCAGCTGAAGCTGTTTCTGGGGTATGGCCTCTGCCCCATGCTGATAGCTTCTAGGAGCCACAGATGAGAGTTGAGTGCAGAGTGGGGGTCAAAGGTGGATAAGCTACCCAAAAAGAGCACAATGTGTCTCCTACCAGAGGTACTCCCACCCCCTAACACCCTATAAAATCATACATTAAAATGCGTATAAAGCAATTGTACAAGTTTGTTGGTCAGTGGGAGAAAACTAAAGATGCAAGAGCTGAAGAGAGAGAGAAGCAGTATTTTATATCCCCTTTTTATTATTACTATTTTCTTAACAATGTCCCTCTCATGTATATCGCAGTTTCAGGGGGTAGGAAGACTTTGTTTCCTTTGGATCCATGCTTTTCCCTGATCCACTTCCAGCATGACCAAATATTCTTTGGCATGTCTTTTTGTCAATAGTAAGATAAGGTTTATGGCAGCTTTTGGGGTGGCCTTATGAAATCTGATCTCACAGTTCAAAAATGCTCCTCTCTCTGTTTCCTTGGAGAGGGAGAGCTACATTTCCCAAGGTCAATAGGATTGCAGTGTTAGTGAATTTAGAGCAACATTTTTACTGACTGAAGAAGCAAGCACAAGTATGGGCATTAGTGGGATAAAAGCAGTCTTGACTCTGTACAGGATTGCAACCAAACTCTCATTCTCAGAAAGGTGAAGGAAGCATATTGCCTAAGAAAATCAAATAGCTTCCAAGCTTTGTGTGTTTTCAGAACATGTAGGCTTTGAGATAAATTTGATATTGAATCTTACATGCTGGATTTCCTGTATATAAAAAGAGAGAGAGAACACTATTTGTTAAAATTTTGGATTTTTTTAAAAACTCTCATAAACATCTAAAAGTCCACGTTTAATCTGATTTTGAGACCAGACTATACAATATGCAACCTCTACAAACTGAACCCAGAACACAAAATGGAACCAACTGGATGGTCATTTTAAATATTTATGTATTGATATATATTATTTATTGTTTTATACCCCACTTTCCCATCTGATTTCAGTAACTGAGCTCAGATCACCCAGTTAGCTTCATGACTGAATAGGAATTTGAACCCTGGTCTTTCACTAAGCAACACTGGTGCTTTGAATTCCAAACTGAAATGAGAAAACTCAAGAAAACAACATTTTGAGTTTCTGCAGCTCCAGACATTTAGCAAAAATGGGTTTTTGCTAGGCTCCCATGGACACATTGGCACCATTCAGGCAAGCTTGGTGGTCTGTGTTCAGTTGGTTGGATCACAAGTAAAGGTAAAGGTAAAGGACCCCTGACAGTTAAGTCAAGTCGCAAACAACTCTGGGGTTGGAGTGCTCATCTCACTTTACTGGCCGAGGGAACCGACTCTTGTCCACAGACAGTTTTTCCGGGTCACGTGGCCAGCATGACTAAGCTACTTCTGGCGAAACCAGAGCAGCACACGGAAACACCATTTACCTTCCCACCAGAGCAGTACCTATTTATCTACTTGAACTTTGACGTGCTTTCAAACTGCTAGGTTGGCAGGAGCTGGGACTGAGCAACGGGAGCTCACCCCATGGCAGGGATTCGAACTGTGGTTTAGACCACAGCACCAACCGCATCCTGGATCACAAGTAGGAATTGTCAAATCTGTCCATTTTGGTTTCTCTCAGTTTCTTTCTCATATTAAAGTAACAGATCCCTAGTTTTAAATACTAGTGGAATACAGTAGACGCTCGGGTTCCGAATGTGATCCATGCGGGAAGCACGTTCGCAACCCACAGCATCAGCGAACCACAGCACCGTGTCTGCGCACGCGCGGGTCGCAATTCGGTGCTTCTGCACATGCGCAAAGCACCATTTAGCACTTCTGCACACGCACAAACGCCGAAACCAGGAAGTAACCCGTTCCAGTACTTCTGGGTTCAGCGCAGTGAGCAACCCGAAATCGTGCAACCCAAAGCGTCTGTAACCCGAGTTATGACTGTACTGAATATTGTCTGGTAACCTTGCCTCCCAAATTGCAGATATAATTCAAAAATTCATATCAGTTTTTGTATTAGCAATGCTGGGAATTCATTTTAGGTGGTGGTCTAGCTTTTTTTTTTTTAAAAAAAAAAAAAACCAAACAAACCCCAAAACCAAACCTCAATTGATGTAAATTCTACCAACTTTGTGCAGGGATTGTCTGTAATATTCATATTGAGGGTAAGGAGAAATGTTCTGCATATTCATTCAGAATTGTGTTCCAGCAGGTTAAAGAAAAGAACAGATGGGAGAAAACAACAGAGAAGAGCAAAATAAATCAAGAGTGATGGAATTCATTCTGCTTGGCTTCCCTGGGTCTTCACATTTCCAGCTAACAATCTTCATCATCTTTTTAAATATGTACATCTTGACCATTTTGGGAAATTTCTGTATTATCCTTCTAATAGTAACTAATCGCAGTCTCCATACTCCCATGTATTTCTTTCTTTGCAATCTCTCTTTTTTGGAAATATGGTACACAACAGCCTCTGTCCCAAAGATCCTGGCTATGTTCCTCGGAAGAAGCAGAAGCATCTCTTTTACAAGTTGCATTTTGCAGATGTACTGTATTTTTTCCTTTGGGTGCACAGAGCATTTTCTAATAGCCATCATGGCTTATGATCGATATTTGGCCATATGTTTCCCCCTTCATTACAGCACCATTATGGACATTCATCTTTCTAGCAAGTTGGCAGGAGGCTGTTGGCTTGGTGGATTCCTTGCTATGTGTATACCAACCTATCTGCTCACAACATTGTCTTTCTGTGGCCCCAATGTTATCAATAATTTCTATTGTAACCTAGATTCCTGGATAGTTCTTTCCTGCACAGACACCCACTTTCTTGAGATAACAGCTTTTTTCACAGCTATATTTGTCATTGTAGGCTCCTGTGTGACAACCCTTCTTTCCTATATTTACATTATCCTCACCATCCTACGCATCCCCTCCAAAAAAGGAAGACAAAAAGCCTTTTCCACATGTTCCTCCCATCTTGCTGTGGTGATTATTTGGTATGGCTCCACTATCTTCCTGTTTGTAAAGCCATCTAAACAGACCTCATTAGAACGAACCAAAGTAGTGAGCATCTTCAATCTTATTGTGGTGCCTCTTTTGAATCCTTTCATCTATACTCTAAGAAATAAAGAGGTGAGGGAGGTGTTGAGAAAAGTATTCTGCAGGTGATTAACAAAGCACAGATGTGAAGGGGAAGGGAAATAAATAAATAAAATCTGTATTAGTTGGCCTAGATTTTAGCAGCAGACAGTCTAGTTGTTAAGAGAGTTGCAGATGACTGGAGTAAGATTTCTGTTTGTGCACGTGCTCTCTCTCTCTCTCTCTCTCTCTCTCTCTCTCTCTCTCTCTCTCTCACACACACACACACACACACACACACACACTTTACATGTACATTTGGATAGCCCTAGGTGTGTCCACCCCACATATGATTCCATAAACTGAAACTTTGTGCATAGAGTTAACCTGTGTGTTGTTCAAAGTGTGTGCCTATCAACCCAATAAATACTCTTCACACAGAGCTATGCAAAAGATTGGTTTATTGAAAGCAGTTACTAGAGACACCAACCAATTCAAATCAAGCTTGATTTAAGATTAAATCTCAGAATCACCACAACATTGTATAGCAATTTTATCTAAATCATTTTTCCTATTTCCTGTTTTTGTTTGTTTGCTTGTTTGTTTGTTTGCAGCTGGTGCGTAGAGGGCCACTATGTGTGTTACAAAGCTATTTCTGTCACTCAAAAGAAAATGAACCATTTCTTTCTCTGGGACAACAGTAACTTCACTAGCAGAAAACAAACAAAATGGCTTAATAATGAATTAGGAAGCTTCTTCCCCAGAATGATATACCCACTGACTTCATTTTGTCTATTTGGATAGATTTCCAAAATTGCTAATCACTGCTATGCCATCATTCATTGGGTGCAAACATTAAAACTGGGACAGTTGTTTCTCACAAAAGGAATGTCCAGAGTGGCACCTGCATAGTTTGCACTCTAAGAGGTTGGTTTTTGGGGGGAGTAGGGCAGGGCGATGCCCAGGGATGGCAGATACTAATGATGGCTTTCCCTGCCTCACCCTAATAAAAAAGCCTTTTACCTAGAGCATCTATAAACTGTTTAGACGCCATGGCTCAGTGATTGGTTCTGGCCATTGCAGCCATGGTCAAAATTGCCTCTAGTTACTTCTAGTTGTTTTTACCTATATTTTTTAATATATATATATATATATATATATATATATATATATATATATATATATATACACACACACATACACACACACACACACATATATATACATACATATATATATATATATATATATATATATATATATATATAAACAAATCACATCTCTATAGAACTTCCAGTTTTTCAGCACAATTACATGTAAGTGGAATGCATTAAAATAATACTCAAGGATTTAAAACCAGCTATGTTTTGAAACAATCACCATCTTGCTTTTGCGCCATTTTTTTAAAAAAATATTTATTTCCTTTTCATCATGATTCACAACACATTTGCACAGTATTTCTTACATGAGAAAAATTGCACAAAGGACGGTTTTTTCTGTTTCTTTTTAATTGTTCTATGGTTAAGCATAGGAGGTTATGCTAGTTGGCCTTTAATACATATGGGGGTATAACATTGAATTATTACAGTTGTGGAATATATGTGTGTGTTTTAAATAATATACATAACTAACAAACAATCCTAAATAAATTCTAAAGCATGTATTTATGTTTTTTTTTCTTCATTTAGCTTTTCCCAAAAAAAGAATTACTCAATGCAAAGAAGTCAAAAATATACACAGTATACAAAATGCATCAATTATTAAAAAGGGCGAAAGGGTTGTTATACTGTCATTTAATTTCTTTCAAACTTGGTGCTAATCTTATGCAAAGGTCATACTCTATATGTTTACATTGTTCTAGCTGCCTCAAAGGAATCAGCAAAGTAATTTCTTTAACTCAACTTTTCTTCCTCTTCAAAAAGTTCACTTGGCTGATGCTATCTCAGTTAGAAACAGCTTTCCTTTGGGAATAAATATTGTAGTGTGTGACATTCACTTTATATTTTAATGTCAATTGTAGTATAATGTCTAAGTCACTACACTAGAATCAACTTTGATGTATAATGGGACGTTAAATATACACCCAACGTTCATAATCTGTGATTCGTCTGCTTTTGATTTGGTGATGAAGTGATCAAACCTTAATTCAGAGTTAGTTTCTAAAATATCAAAAGTGGGAGGAGGATCAAATATACAGCTCCCCGGCCTGAAAAAACGTTTAAATGAATTATTTGTAGCCTCTCGGAAAATCAAGAAATGGTTACATGGGACATTTTTTATAATGGTAAGCTATTTTAAATTTATCTTTAATAAGTTTGATTTCAGAGGTTCATATCACAGCACTTTTATTTTATTCAGCATGTTTTATTTCAAGTTATAGCCATTCAGTCTTACATCTATCTGCAGACCTTTTCATAGTTTTCACTAATTTACCCTAAAGGAAGGTAATACTGGTAAATCTTTAGGACATTTCAACTCAGATCCTAGTAACACCTATGTTTTTTTATGCTTGTTTATTTCGCCCGGTGCCTTTGTGTCCAAGTGTCTGCATACTCTAACATGATAAAACTCCAGCAACTCCCATGGTCAAGAAGCTTTGGAACCTTCTTGATCATGGACCTTGCTATAGATAAACAGTGAACTCTCAATTCACATCCTGAAAGTAAGAAAGAGCTTGGGATCAGTCTAACTCACACATACATACTCATTATTGCATGACTGCCACCTTGTTTGAATGGGCAATGGAAGGCATATCAGGGGAATCAGGACACATATCCAGCCGTTGGCAAATGAAAAAAAAATATGCAAGTGTTGCACATGGTATCTTTGAAACTGCTATAACATAACGGTTACTATTACCACATGTTGTAAGAGTGATTTTCATTAGTTAATCATTAATTGGATGGAGAAGTAACTGGCACATTGTGATTTGCTCATTTGAGCTGAAGAAAGTGATGAACAGCAAACTCCAAAGCACATTCACTCAGAAGTTAAGTTTCCTATGAGCATTTCCTCGGCACTTTCTGAGTAAGTGTGCATATGATTGTGGCCCCAATGAAATTCATGTTTTGATTATTAAGACTCTGCACACACTACATAAGAGTAAGCTCCACTGAAGGTACTGCAACTTATATCTAAATAACCAGTGTGTATGACTGCATTTCATGTGTCATTCGTTTCAGTACAATGGTAAGCAACTGTGTAGAAATGAAAGGCAGAATGATCACTTCAGCTGATTTCCCTGTTATTTGGATTGCAGAGCCTCCAAGTGTCCCTATTTTGTAGGGACATCCCTGATTTAGAGAAGCCATCCCGATTTCTCATTTGATCCCGGAATGTCCCACTTTTCCTTAGGATGTCCCTATTTTCATTGGAGAAATGTTGGGGGTATGGAGTTAGGCAGCCCCCAAACTGTCTGAAAGCAATCCTGTAAAGGGAAGGGTTTTTTTTAATGTTTAATGTTTTATTATGGTTTTTATATATGTTGGAAGCTGCCCAGAGTGGCTGGGGCAACCCAGTAAGATGTGTGGGGTATAAAACCTACATTGAGCAATATACTGATTATATGCTGTGAAATCCTATTCATAATTATTCAGAAGTTGGATTGTGATATATGTGTGGGTATTGTCATATGTGTGGGGGCCCTGTTTCCACCAGGCAATTCATGGCAATATAGTATTCCTGTTAAAGCACTGGATTGCCCCAGATTATTCTGATTTTCCACAGCGTTGCTTAAGCAATTTGACTCCAATTGAATATGACCTGGTGGGTTAAACTTCCTTACCTGGTGGAAATTGTGTATCTTTGAAAGATGCAGTGTAGTTCTTGACAGTTCTGAAGGGAAATGCATAAATACTTTTTTGAAAGCATTTCAAAAGAAATGAACAGGAACTGAAAGGAACTGAAATTAAGGATAAAAATGTATAAAAATACCTCTACTCGTTCGCACTGCACAATAGTACATAGCACTGGATAAAATTTTCTGCTATAAATGTCTCCTCTCAAATATACAAGAAGAAGCAAGTCCTCTTAAATGAATATTCCTTCAGAACATGGGAGGGGGAATTGTGTCTTTATTGAGCTGTGATAAATATATTGCATGGCCAGGCAGAGACCCCCTGACCCCAGGCAACACCTGGGTGGAGTAATGACTCATGACAACATGCTATGGGATTAAAACTGGCCACAACTTTATTAAACTTTCAGATGTAGGGAGACCTTGACTTAGGAATTGGGCGTTTATTCCTCCCAGTCCCCAGCCGAGGATCTGGGGAACACCAGGGTTATGTAATCTGTGTGGGGTTAGGGCTGGCTCTGGAAGACGTATGTTTAAGCAGGGAGCCCCCCCCCCATTTCACTGCAACACAGGGGAGAGCACTGACAACCTTTCAGCGTATGGCCAGTGACTCTCCTCATCACAACCCCTTTAACGGGGAACCCTGGGATAGCCGCCACGGGGAGGGGGGAACGTGAGTCACCGCTCCCCCCCCCCCATTTAGGGAAGATAGACTAAAGGATTCCACCCAAGGCCTGAAACCACCAAAGTTGGACATTTTGCTGTGGGGAAGGCAAAACCTGCCAATGCAGGGAAATTCCTCCCCGGTCCTTCAACAGCAACCATTAATATTGCAGCAGCGCCTGCATACTTGTAAAGAAGAGGTAACCTGCAATAAGAAGGCATAAACTGAGGGAGGGTAGGGCAGGAGAAGCTCTGGAGCTGACTGAGGGCTCCCAGGTAAGTTCCACCCTCTATTATGTGTGCAGGGCGGTCCCAATCCTACCTGGCCCATTCCCCTGGCAACGTCTCCCCAGCTGGGATTGGTTAATTGTTTAAGGTTAGGCAGGAACCTCCAGGTATCTAGCTTGGGGAGGCAAAGGTGGGCTGCATTGCGGGGAATTGCGTAGGCTTGGGGGTGGCTGCGCACGACCACACAAACAGTGCCCCCCATTTCATGTGGGGAGTAGCCATTTCCATTACAATGTTATTTTCATCCAAATTGATTTAATGGCTTTATTATTATTTGTTGAGTCCAGATGCTCATCATGGCTTTACAGACTTGGGGGAAATTGCAAGTTTTGTTGTCAGAGAAATGAATAGGAGTAAAACAGAGAGAAATCAAAAAAAATTGTGTCCATATTTTGACTTTTTGAAATATGGCAACCCTACCTTACTCCTATATCCATATGATAAAGCTACAGAACTACAATCATTTGCATGCTTGTGTAGGAGTAAACCACATCAAATAAATTAATCCAGGGGCTTCTAACTGACCATGTATAGGATTTCAGGGTCTATACTAAAAATTACTGGCCTGTTACAAAATGTGTACTAAGCCCAAACTCCAACTATTTTCCCAGATCCCTGGTGGATATGAGGCCATAGCAGCTCATGCTGGATTGCAACCCTCTCTCAGTGTGCCTGCACAGCCCCTAACTTGACATTGTATATATACCCAGCATCAGCCAGATAAGTTGTAGCAGTTTTAGGACAGTGATTCCACAACTCTGGACAACAACACAGGCTACTAATTATTGTTTCTTCTCTATTTAGTAACATAGTACATAGGATATTCTGAAAGAAGCAGCTAGAAATACTTTCTGTGGTCTGAATTGTACTTTTATTTTATTCCATATAACTGTAACCATTTTACTGTTGTTGTAGTTGTTATTGTTTCTCTTCTCTTTGTTATAATTTTTTTGTTGCATTCAGATGCTCATTTTACTAGAAAACAATCAAACAACCATAACAGAATTTATTCTCTTGGGATTCGGGAATCTTCATGGTCTACAAATCCTTCTATTTGTGACATTCTTGGTTATCTACCTGATTACAGTCTCTGGCAACATCCTCATATTGATTACTGTATCACTCAGCCGAGGCCTTCACACACCCATGTATTTCTTCCTGTTAAATTTCTCTTTCCTGGAGATATGGTATACAACCTCAGTTGTCCCAAAGATGCTGAAGACTCTTCTTAAAGTACGTGAAGCCATCTCCTTCTCTGGTTGCATTACCCAGTTTTATTTCTTTGGCTCCATGGCAGTCGTTGAATGCTATCTCTTAGCAGTGATGTCTTATGATCGGTACTTAGCCATCTGCAATCCACTTCGCTACACAACCATCATGAACATCAAAGTCTGCTTTCAGATGGCAGCTGGTTCCTGGATAAGTGGATTCCTGACTCCCATAGTGACTATCGTGCTAACTTTCCGATTGCCGTTCTGTGCCTCCAATGAAATTGACCATTTCTTCTGTGATTTAAGCCCTATTATAAAGCTCTCCTGTGCTGACCCTCATATAGCAGAGATGACCACATTCATTTTAGCATCCATGGTGACAATGGTCCCCTTTCTTCTCACTTTGGCTTCATATGCCAAAATTATTTCGACTGTTTTGAGAATTCCATCTGCCAAAGGGAAGCAGAAAGCTTTCTCCACATGTTCCTCTCACCTCATTGTGGTGACACTGTTCTATGTCACTTTAGGTACTGTTTATGCAGCCCCATCAGCAAAACAGTCACCCATTCTCAATAAACTCTTCTCTTTGTTGTACACTGTCATCACACCCATGTTCAACCCCATGATCTATAGTCTGAGAAACAAAGATGTCAAAGAAGCCCTGTGGAAACTCATCTATAAAGAACCTTATTGTCCGTGCATGGCCACCACTGTGGAACCAGAGGCAGCATATAAGGGAACCCCAATAGAAGTGGCAATAGACCAGTGATCCTTACTTCTAATAAGTGAGGTATTGTTTTCTTTGAAGGGACAATTTACCAATTCATCCCAATCTTTTAATTTTAGAAAGATTTAGTATTAATTTCTATTGCGTTTCTGCATAGGCAATTGCTTGGGTCTATAAATGGACGTCATAATTTATGTCAGGGATTCCAAGCCATGTGGCTGCCAAATCTCCTTCCCACACCCACACCCCAAATGCCAGGGCTATATGGAGGCAGAATAGATGCAAAAGACTTTGATCAGAATTGGAATTAAAGGTATCATCATTTTTTTTCTTTAACTGCTCCTTCTATTCAGAGCCAGCATGGTGTAGTGGTTAAGAGTGGTAGATTTGTAATCTGGGGAACCGGGTTCGCTTCCCCGCTCCTCCACATGCAGCTGTTGGGTGACCTTGGGCTAGTCACACTTCTCTGAAGTCTCTCAGCCTCACTCACTTCACAGTGTTTGTTGTGGGTGAGGAAGGGAAAGGAGATTGTTAGCCACTTTGGGACTCCTTAAGGGAAGTGAAAGGTGGGATATCAAGTCCAAACTCCTCCTCCTCCTCCTCCTCCTCCTCCTCCTCCTCCTCCTCCTCCTCCTCTTCTCTGTTCTACATTCTACTGTTCCTCATTTTCAGTTGAACTAGAATGTCTAACACTGACATAATATATGCAGTTTGCCATAACATACAGTCCGTTTAGCCAAATTGCCCCCCCCCACTAATTTCTCAAGGTTACACTCAGACATAAAATGTTTTGATGCATTTTGATGTTATTAAAAGTATGTTTCCATCAATATTTTTTGTTTGTTTGGTCTTACATTGATATGAAAATGCGCTCTTTGAAAGTGGTTTAAAACAAATGTTAATAAATTTCATAAATCTATCCTTCACAAACTTTCCCAGATTGAGAAACAAATATGAAATCAAATATATATATAAATTAGGGCTGCCTTAAGACCAGATTTTCCCAGACGTTATTGGGATTTCAAAGGTGGAATTGATATCTGGGGAGGAGTTTCTGAAAGGAGACACTTTGTCAAGTCAATGATACAAACTTGTTTTATTGGCGTTTTTGTAAGGGGGGAGCTCAACAATTTTATTATGTTGATTAGAGAGAGCTGATGTTTTAGTAGCATCCAATGTAGAAGAAAAATCAACACTAAATTAATATAAAATGAAGAGGCAGTTTATAATTAGCATAACCCTGGTTCAATAAACTATAGAAACAAATATTTAATTCTTCAGTTAGTTCTTCGTATTAGCTGTTCCCTTTTGTTCAATTCAGGCTTCAACAAAATAATGTAGCATTTGGGTGAAAAGATGCAGACCAACAATCCAGCACTGGAGGCTAAGATAGAAAAGATCTCCACAGCTACCATGTATTTCCCCTTAGTGCTCAAGTAGGTTGGAACAAAGGATAACCACACACTGCAAAACACTAACATGCTAAAAGTGATAAACTTGGCTTCATTGAATGTGTCGGGTAACTTCCTGGCAAGGAAGGCCAAAGTGAAGCTGGCAATGGCCAGGAAGCCAATATAGCCAAGGACACAATAAAACATAATCACAGTCCCCTCGTTACATCCAAGTATTATTTCTTCAGCCATTGAGTGTACATCAGCCTCTGGCAACGGGGGAGAGATTACCAGCCACACAATGCAAATGCCTCCTTGTATAAGGGAGCAAGAAAGTACAATGGAATTGGCCAGCCTCTTTCCCACCCATTTCCTCATTCTGGATCCTGGCTTGGTGGCCATGAAAGCCAGAACCACAGTGAGGGTTTTTGCCAGCACACAAGAAACAGCCACTGAGAAGACGATGCCAAAAGCAGTTTGTCGGAGGAGACAGGTCACCATCTGAGGCTGTCCAATGAATAGCAGTGCAGAAAGGAAGCAGAGCAGGAGGGAGAGGAGGAGTGTGTAGGTGAGCTGCCGGTTGTTGGCTTTGACAATGGGAGTGTTGTGGTTCTTCATAAATGTGAAGAGGACTAGAATGGTGACCAAAGAACCGGAAAGAGCAGAAAAGGCTAAACTGAGCCCCACAGGTTCTTCAAAAGACAAAAAGCTTATTTCCTTGGGAATACAGAAATTATGGTTTTTATTTGGGTAAGTTTGGTCTGAACATGTAGCACAGTCAATCATATCTGAAAAGGAAAATATTTGGCTTAATCTCACAAACATGCCGTTAATCTCAAGAGCAGCCAATTTTACAATTTAAATTGGAGAAGAATAAGTTATTCATCCTGTAAAATGTAGTGTGACTACAGTAATTAAGGCTGAATCTTTCTAAAGTGGAAAGTTTCAAATTCTTCCCAACTTTAAGGCCTTAAGCAGCCATTTTGTTTAACTTGAAAACCAAGCAAACAGAAATGATACCACAGAGCCCTGCTATGCATGTTTGCTTATTGCACTAGTAATCTGTATTTCAGTGCTTCTACCAAGGCTCTTATACACATGCAATTCAAATTAGCTGACAAAAGCAATTGAAATACAACATATGGCTGGAAGGAAGTATATCTTGTTATAAAGGCAAAGGACCCCTGACAGTTAAGTCCATTCGCGAACGACTCTGGGGTTGCGGTGCACATCTCGCTTTAGTGGCCGAGGGAGCCGTCATTTGTCCACAGGCAGTTTTTCCGGGTCATGTGGCCAGCATGACTAAGCTGCTTCTGGTGAAACCAGAGCAGTGCACGGAAACGCCATTTACCCAGTGGTGGAGCTTCATGCTTCAGCACCGGGGGGGGGGGCAGAGAGTAGGCAGGGGTGGGGTTGGCACGCATCCTGGGGGCGTGGTACCCAGCATGGGCGGGAGGGCAGCAGTGATGGCACCCCATCAGGATCGTGCTGCCAGGGGCGGTGCGCTCCCCCCGCACTCCTCTTCCTCTGCCAGTGCATTTACCTTCCCGCCAGAGCGGTACCTATTTATCTACTTGTACTATGATGTGCTTTCGAACTGATAGGTTGGCAGGAGCTGAGACCAAGCAATGGGAGCTCATCCTGTCGTGTGGATTCGAACCGCCAACCTTCCGATCAGCAAGCCCTAGGCTCAGTGATTTATATCACAGCACCACCAGTGTCCCTTATACCTGCATCCCTTAAATAATCCCTGCAATTTCATCACATTAAGTTACAACACAAATACAGTGGTACCTCTGGTTGCGGACATTCTGGAGCTCCGGTCAGATACAGAGGTTTCTGCAAATGGAGGGACTGCTTCTATGCGTACACACTCAGCAAAAACCCAGAAATATACTTCCAGGTTTGCCGCTTACATATCCCGAAGTTTATGTAAGCGGAAGGATACGTAAGCAGAGGTATGGCTGTACAATTTTAGAGGTTAACAAAATTGCAAATGCATTTAGTACTGAATGCTAATGACATGGAAGTGGTAAAGAAACCTCCCTCTAAATTCTAGCATCTACTGTTACATCTTTTAAAAGGCCACATAAAAAAATTGAAATTATTAGCTAACAATGTTTGGAAAATGGAATAAAGTGTTATCTGAATGCAGTCCTAGTGTATACACACATCCTTATGCATTTTTAGCCTTGTTTCTCTGAATTTCATGCAATCTTCCTCTTTCTATATGCATTACTGCTTACCCTTCTGGTCTGAAATTTTCCCTTCTGGACAGGGGATGCAGTCGTAGCAACAAAACGGCTTCCCTTCCTTCATTTTCTTGCTTGAACCAGGAATGCACTTCTTACTGCATACAGAAATAGGCCTTGCCTAATCCATGAATGAAAAAAGAGAATATAGAGCTTGGAATCCTCGAGAACTTGTGGGGGGTCAACCTTAAATTGTTACCTTAATTTTAACTGAACTTTTGGTCACAATATAAAAGTGTTGATGCAGGTGCACCTTGTCTAGAATGCACACATTTTTAATCAAGGAACGGAAATAAGGGTGATTTGGGAGGCCAGCAAAGCGGTAATGAGAGGGTTTCTGATACAACAAAACACAATTAGGAGAAAGTCACAGAATGAGACTAAAGACAAAATTATGGAACAACTGAAAGATAAAGAGAAGAAGCTTAGAGGAAACCCAAAGAATTTGCAGATCCAAAAAGAAACTGAAGTCTTACAGGTTCAATATTCATAGTTAAGCAAGAAACTGAATGGAAGATAAGAAGGATGAGACAAAGAAATTTTGAATCTGCAAATAAATGTGGGAAATTACTAGCCTGGCAACTAAAGAAGAGACAAAAACAAAGTACTATTACAAACATTGTTACAGAAGGAAAATCGGTAGAGAACCCTGCAGACATCAGAAAATGTTTTTATAAATATTATAAACAACTGTATAAAAAAGAAAAAGAAGATTTAGGGAAAATCGAGCAATTTATAAAGAACAATGGACTGCAACAGATTCCAAAGGATAAAAAGAATCTACTAAAAGGCTTAATTACAAGTCAGGAAGTGGAATACGCAATAAATTCAATGCAACTTGGCAAGACACCAGGACCTGATGGTCTATCAGCGAATTTATTTATTTATTTATTTATTTATTTATTTATTTACGGCTATTAGCCCATAAAATATGTACAAACATAAAAACACAGAGACATAAAAACAGATATATCCGACAACAGAAGGTGAACACCACGATGCAAGGGTGGGTCATTGAGCAGAGCCAAGTGACAGCTTGGGGCCGGGAGAGCTCCAAGGGGCAGATCACAGAAAAGGAAAACTGAAGACGAACTCCGACATGCACTCTCATCATAACAGTCCAATTAGTTTTGATGTTGTTGTTGTTTTTTTGGTGGTTTTTGAGTGTGAGATAACCGCATTCAGAAATCTCACCACCTGCAGAGTTACAGAAGGATCTGTATCCTGCAAAAGCAGTGCGGCGTGTGACTCAACAGGCCTGCCAACCAAGCGCAGTAAAGCAGGACCCAGGAATTTAGCCCTGGCTATGCTATGTAGGGGACAGTTGAACATTATATGTGAAAGAGATTCAACAGTTTCCCCGTCACACACGCATAGCGGAGACACCAAACCCTTGGAAAATCTGTGGTTCAGCAGGTTTGATGGAAAGACATTGAACCTTGCACGAATAAATGCAAGTCGGTGTGGTACTGATGAAAGAGATGACATGTATGATGGAAGGCCAAGTGGTGGGGTTATTCCGTGATACCTGGGGGAGCAGACACCCCCACCCCTGGCGAGGTTGTGTTGATTTTCAATGTCCGCTAATCTTTGCTCAATAAGGCTTTTGGCTGAGCGTAAGTTCATCTTTAAGGAGTCCGCTGGGGAAAACTATCAGCGAAATATTATAAGACATTGAAAGATTGGCTTATGCAACCTCTGGTAGAAATATCTAATTCAATTTTACGGGGGGGGGGGGGCAAAGCACCTGAAACCTGGAAACAAGCTTACATTACTCTGATTCCTAAACAGGGTCTGGATAGATCCAACGTTAAAAACTACAGACCAATCTGTATCATATGTGTATTATAAATTTTTTGCAAATATACTGGCTAATAGGCTAAAGAAGGTTTTATCTGAGTATATTCATAAAGATCAGGCAGGATTTCTGCCTGGAAGACATATGAAAGACAATATTAGAAATGTTGTGGATATTTTGGAAAAGTTAGAAGCAAAAAAGAGTTGTAAAGCAATGTTAATGTTTATCGATGCTGAGAAAGCCTTTGACAATGTTTCTTGGAGTTTTATGTTACATAACTTAGAGAGTATGGGGATAGGTCATGATTTTCTAAATGGTATTAAAGTGATCTATCAAGAACAAAAAGCTAAAATTATTGTAAATAATGTGGTTCCAGAGGAAATTAGAATTGAGAAGGGAACCAGGCAAGGGTGCCCATTGTCCCCTCTGCTGTTTATCTCGATTCTGGAGGTCTTGCTAAGTATGATTAGAAAAGATGAACAAGTTAAAGGTATTACAGTAGGTTCGAAACAATACAAATTAAAAGCCTTTGCTGATGATTTAGTTTTGACATTACAAGATCCAGATTCCAGTACAGTTAAAGCACTGGAGCTAATACATGAGTTTGGTCAGGTAGCAGGATTTAAATTAAACAAGAGCAAGACCAAAGTAATAGAGAAAAATCTGGATAATGAAGAAAGGAAACTACCACAAGAAAAAACGGGCCTAGATTTTGTGAAAAAAGTTAAATATTTGGGGGTGAACCTGTCTGGGAAAAATTCGAATCTATATAAGGATAACTATGAGAAAATATGGAATGAAATTAAAAGAGATTTAGAGGTATGGTCTAACTTAAAATTGTCATTAATGGGCCGGATTTCTGTGATTAAGATGAATGTGCTGCCAAAGATGCTTTTTCTGTTTCAAGCCTTCCCAATTATAGATAATGTGAAATGTTTTAAAGAATGGCAAAAAGCTCTTTCTAGATTTATCTGGCAGGGGAGGAAACCCAGAATTAAATATAAATTACTTACGGATTCTAAAGAAAGAGGGGGATTCTATTTTGAAGCTGCTGTACTTTGTTGGATTAAAGAATGGATGAAATTAGAAGATACAGACTTATTAGATTTGGAGGGATTTGATAATGTGTTTGGTTGGCATGCATATTTGTGGTATGATAAGGTAAAAGCCCATAAAGCGTTTAAAATCATATAATTAGGAAATCGTTGTATAATGTTTGGATAAAATACAAAGACCTTTTAGAAAGAAAGACACCCAGATGGCTTTCACCAATGGAGGCAAAGGCCCAGAAAAAAATTAAATATGAATACCAAATGGTTGAGATATTATGATTTATTAATAGAGGAAGAGGAAGGTTATAAATTAAAACCATTTGAGCAAATTAAAGATAAGCTAAATTGGCTACATTATCACCAGATTAATGAATTGTATAAATTGGATAAGAAAACGGTTTTGCCTTGGAAAAATCTAAGTTGGAGACGGAGTTGTTGGATACTGAAGGTAAAAATTTATCTAAAATGTACAAGCTTTTGCTGGAGTGGCATACAAAAGATGAACAAGTTAAATCTGTGATGATAGATTGGGCAAGAGATTTAGGACATAATATAATGTTTGAAGACTGGAAAAGATTGTGGAAGAAAGGGGTCAAGTTCACCGCATGTACGTTGTTAAAGAAAAATATAATGAAGATGATGTATAGATGGTATTTGACTCCTGTAAAATTAGCAAAGATATATCATAATTGTTATAATATATGTTGGAAATGTAAAAAAAGGAAGGAACATTTTTTCATATGTGGTGGACCTGTCCCAGGGTGAAAGACTTCTGGGAAAAGATTTATAATGAATTGAAAAAAATGTTGAAATATACATTTATAAAGAAACCAGAGGCCTTTCTTCTTGGAATAACAGGTCTGGAATTGCCCAAGAAAGATGTTAAATTATTTTTGTATGCCACAACTGCTGCTCGTATTTTGTTAGCTAAAAAGTGGAAAACTCAAGAACTACCAACAGTAGAAGAATGGCAGATGAAGGTGTTGGATTTTTCGGAGCTAGCCGACCTAACCAGAAGAGTCCGCGACCAGAAGGAGGAGGAATACCACGAAGAATGGAAGAAATTTAATGATTATTTAGCTAAATTTGTTAAGCTAAACTAACTGGAAATAGCTTCCAGATATTTAATGGGTTTAGGATTGTATCTATGTTAACTGATAAAGTAATATGTTTAATACTATAAGGAGAAGAGTTAAAGATGTTAATGTTTAATTTAAAGTGTATAAAAATTGGGATTTGGGAAACCGTTATAAGGATATGCAATGAAATTCAACTAAGGGGAAACGAGGAAGTCGCTCTACAAAGTTAATAACTATTATTTTCAATTAGGTTATGAATTATGTTTGTTATGTTTGTTCGTTTTGTGTTTTTGTTTGTCGTTAATATTGTAAAAACCAATAAAAAAATTATGGGGGGAAAAATAGAATGCACACATTTTGAGCAGGTAACCTGTTGCCATTTTCTCAAATTAGGCAGTTTGGAGAAGACGGAGAGAGTGGGTGTTGAATGTTCAAAGCTGCTATCAGAAACAGAAGGGTGGTCATTAATGGTGGCTGCGTTCCAGGAGAAAGCCTGCATCTAGCACCTGGAACAATAATCTAATGCTGCCTTATAATCTTGCCAATCCCACAATCAAAGAGAGTGCTCATGGACATTTTGTTCCATATGAATGATTTAACTCTCGTTAATAGTCTCAACCCCAATTTTCAAACAATTTTAGGAAGAACAGTTTTGTTTTGTTTTTTCTTTTTTGTTTTTTTAAGAAACATGCATTTCTAATGGCGTGGACTGTAACCTCGCTTTGTCACTGAGACTACCCAATATAGTGGGGCGGCTGGAATCAATGTGTTACAGAGTATTATTTCTTGTTTTGATAGAAGCAAGTGGGAAATAAAGTTTTCCCCTTCAGAGGGTAGAAGACAACTATGAGGTAAAGCTAACTGGTTTGTTCACCACCCTCCCTCTTACTGCAAAGACTTCAAATAGCTGTCAGGAATTATTGCATGTATCCAATACTTATAGGGGACATATACTTATTGCATGTATCCAATACTTATAGGGGACATATAGTTTAGTCCTATGGATGAAATTTGAATTTTAACTATTTTGGGTGATATTCATTGTTGTAGTAATCTGAGCAGCCTCACTGAAATCAGTGTGTGTTTGCATTACGAGGTGCATGATGCCTGAAGCCCAGTGAGGGGAAAACCAGACATAAGATGGTTATTGGGTTGAAATAGGCCAAAACATTACTGATTACAGACGTAAATAGGTTTTGGCGAAGTGATTGGGTATGTACCTAGTATTAAGGAATCCACCTATTGGTTTATATGCAAGGTAGGATCAGTCCTAATCAGAGGTTACCCACTGACATGCACCAGGTGTTAGGATCCTGCCAGGACTGCCATTGGAAATGATGCTATGGCCCACAGGGGTCGTTTAACCAGCCCACGAGCCTCCCCTGAACCAAGCCACCCAATCAGTGAATCCCCAATCACTGTGCTAAACCGGTGCAGTGCAGCTTGGGGACTCTCTTCCACAGCTTTGGAAACCTCGTCTGCGCAGACGCAAACGGTGAAAATCATGGGTGCGCGCTCAAGGACGCGCACA
The DNA here is from genome assembly GCF_027172205.1 of Podarcis raffonei. Taxonomy (NCBI): domain Eukaryota; kingdom Metazoa; phylum Chordata; class Lepidosauria; order Squamata; family Lacertidae; genus Podarcis; species Podarcis raffonei. The sequence continues at coordinate 30,868,551 of NC_070614.1, read as the reverse complement.
ATCCAGCCCATGAAACAATCTCTGCTGGAGTGAATCGCCACAGTTAAGGTAAACCTCACCAACCCAACTATGGCCCATCGGCCCCGATGTGGTCAGACAGACAATAACAACCCTTCCTGGGTGGGTGGGTGGTGAATCTGGTGGCAATCCAAGAAGTGGGACTCCGGGTGTGATTCTATTTTACAGGGTTGCAAGCCCACCTTCCTACAGGCACCTCATTGGCCTTTTTCCCTGGGATCATGCTGTGGCCTTGGCGGACAGCAAATGCTGCTTCTCCAGAGCCCCAAGACTACGTTCTGACCTCAAGCAATGATAATTATTTTACATATTTTCAATATAAAGGATGCATATTTTTTGTTCCTCCAACAACTTCTCAATAAAATCTAAAGCACATCCCCTGTTTCGGAACTTCACATTTAATTTCTTTAATCAACCCGTGAATTCTTTATAACATCCAAGCACATCATTGTCCAGTGAAACTGTGTTACAATCAGGACTCAAAATACCGACAATTTGATTGTACCTGATTAAACCACTTGTGCCATGTTATAGCATCCTCATGGATGGTGAACATTTTCCCCGAAGATGTCTGGGGATCCATTCTCCCAACTTTAACTTTGTGAAAGGATTGGTTTTGCAAAGCAATCCAATTAATAATATCAAGCCCAGCTTCCAACTCCCCCTTCTGGTTGAAGGAAACTTTGTCTCCCACACTATTATTAAATGACACACCCCTGAGGAAATGGTGGAACTAGATTTTGAAAAGAGAGAAAAGAGAGGTTTATGTCAGTCTTACAAATAAAGACAATGTTAACTGCATCTCACAAGGACCAGAACCATTACAGAGATTGTTTACTGCACTATTTTAACACCAATTAATGGCGCACGGTCTCAAGGGAAATCTGGCCACATTACCTGCCAAAGCTGATAAACCTGAGATGTCAGCTTCATATTGTCTTCCAGTAATCTTGAATTGATTCTGGATGAGAACATGACATGGAGAGCGTGGGCCATGGCATAAACAGCATTGTATATACAGTAGCTATGGCCCGTCATGCTCATTTCAAAAAAAGGTGTAGGAAGCATTTCCAGGTTCTCCTCTCCAGTGCAAATCTCCTGATCCATAACATCTGTGACTGTACTAGGGAAGACACAAGCAAAGGCTTGTTGCCAGAAGTCCTTGATGAAAAAATCACCATCTGTGGTGGAGGGACTTATGTGTTCAAGAAATTTGTGAAATTCTGGTAGAGCATTAGAATGAATTGTGAAAAGCAGAGCCCCATGGATTATTTGTGTATCCCAAGTCTTTTGAAAAACTGCAGAAGTCAGCTCCATCTGGGCTGTCATTATCCAAACTTTACCTCTTGCATCCTCTCCTATCTCTTCTTCTTCTGATAAATATGGAAACCATCTAAGAAATATCATTGAGTAAGATTCTCCATAGAGAACCATCACATTGGCTTTGCTACCCATTATTTTATCACGTATTTTCACACACTCCTGTATCATGTCTTTTAGTTCAGTGATGAAAGATACTTTGGGGATTCTTTCTATGAAGGCAAAACAGATACCACTAGAGGAAAACATTGGAACCACTGTTTGCACAAATTGTTCTCCATTCTCAAGTTCCATCGTAAAGAGCCCAATCCATATCCACTTGAAATGCAGAAGTAAGGAGAGAATCCCCTCATACTGAAGGGCTTCCTGGGGGACCATTTGGTAGAAGGAGAGGCCTGGAGTTTTATCATGCATGATGGGAGCAAGACCATATGTGAGCTAAAGGGAGGAGGGTGCAGAAAAGGAACAGAATGAATAGGAATGCTTTAATGGATATATCCAGTGAGTTTTTCTGCAAGATTTAAAAATGTAGAGCAGCACAATAAACAAAACTGCAAAACTACGAGAACTACCTTATCCCACATGTCCCTATGTGACCGCTATAATATATGTTCTGCGTTTGTAAGAAGATTGGTTAGTTTGGCAGTGCTTTCACTTTGAAACTCCCTGCCTGTTTTAGATCAAGCAGTCGGCTTCACTGTGGTCTTTTTAATTGCTGCTAAAAACAGTTTTCTTTAAATTACCCCACTCAGTTGCTTAGAAAGCTGAGGTAAATTTATATTGTTGCAGTATTCTAACCTTTATATGTTTTAAGGTTTGGTTGTGATTTTCTTTCTTTTTTTTCTTCTCTTAACTGATTTTGAGGTTTCATTTGCATTCAAGCGGTTTTAAGTAATAATAAGTAAACAAATTGTCATGGCTTATGGAGTTGGGTCCCTATGCTTCAATTAATGACTGTAAAATATTTATTAAGACTTGTGTTCTATTTCAGTTATGAATGGACACTCTCAAATGGAATTGAGAGAGCTGGAGCTTGAGGACTGTATATATGAATATTGATAAAGGAGATGAATGACCTTTGCTTCCTTGGTGTCATTTGTACATTCTTGCCCAAAAGATTTGGGCTGATTTCATATATTTCTCAATAATTGTCTTCTATGAAGATTAACAAAGGTGCAACTCTGTTAAATCACATTGTTCTCTGCTTTGAGTTAATGCATCTAACCTCCTTTTGGTGATTGCCCAGCTGCATTCAAGCTGATCCTCAATTTTCTATAAGCTCAGATGATGAAAAAACTAGAGGAATGAAAAAGTATGTTGTTTTGTTTTTCTTAATTGTATTAATAATTTCAGGATTTTTTATTTAAGGTTATGCTTTATTCACGATACCAGTTTACATATTTTAGCATCTATACCATAAAGTGAAACATGGTTGACAATACAAACATTAAGAGAAAACCACCTTAAACCCATAGTGCTCAGCACAGAGACTGTTATACCTGTGGAATTTTGTAGATATCCAAGACTGTTGCTGCATAAAGAGAGGTTAGGGGATCAAGTCCCCCAATGACACCTATCAAATCATTCTGAGTGTCACATTTGTAGTTGGGGACGAATCTGTCTGGGCTGGACGTAAGGAGCAGTGTGGCATGATAAGTCCCCCTTGCAATGAAATAGCTGTCAAAGATGTGGAAGCCCAAAGTGGTATTAGGTAACATCTGAGGGTTGCCATTGATCTCCTTTACTGCAAATGCCAAGGCCAGGACATGCTGGTAATTCTTAGTCACCACGCTAGAATGAGAATTGCAATCTGCATCAGAAAGATATCTTACATTGTGTAAAATTAGAATTACAACATTTTAACCAATGTAATAATAATAATAATAATAATAATAATAATAATAATAATAATAATTATTATTATTATTATTATTATTATTATTATTATTATTATCTTGAAACCACCAACCCTGCTCATTTTATTGGCCAAAATCTGAAATTTTGTATCTTGAAACACCAGCCCTGTGTTGGCCAAAAGAAAATTCAACATAATGCTTGACATCTTCAGGTCTCATACTCAATTTTGGCCAAAGGAATGCTCATCAAAAATATTTGACTTGAAAAAATAAAATGTATAATGTAAATGGCATATTTAACTTTAAACCTGTGATTCTAACATTCACTTAATGTATAACAATAGGTTGTATTCCTGACAGTAATCTTATGCATTTTTAAAGTCAATAGTCTTTTCGCATAAGAGATGCTTAAAGGAAAATAACAAGGTTTTGTTTTTGTTAGCCAACCATTCTGAGAAATAATCAGCATTTCACCTAATCATGGAAGTATTAGTGGACAATAACCAAAACAATAAATTATCTAGTGCAGGGGGAGAGGATGGAGAGGATGTGAATATGAGATCAATAAGTACCATTATCAGGAATATATGAAGGTAGAAAAAAGAAGAAGATTTAGGATTTAGGATTTAATTTCATTTACAGAATAAGGTAGACAATGGTTTTTAAAATTAATAGATATGCAGTTAGAATATTCAGGCTTATATGTCAATTAAATCAATTAATCATTATTATAGTCTTCCTTATTTTATTGTTATGGGGAACAGGAAGTTTTAACCCATTCAGTATACCATTAATTGCATTGTTATTATCGTTCTATGATCACAAGAATTAAACTTAGCATTTTGCATATTGCCCTTGCAACAAAACAAAACTCAACATCAAATTGACCAAAGGAAAGGCAAAACTATTTGATTTATTTTCCTAATGTGAAGTCCATTCATTTAATACATTTGGTGATCTATGCAACATCCTCATCTGTTTTCCTAAGATTGTGGAACACTGGCAGATGAGGTCTCTGTTCTCATTCATTCAGACAATGGATTCATCTGATTTATGTATCCTCAAAATTTTCTCAACTGCTTCTCCTTCTACAGCTGGGCATTTGGGAAATTACCTGTTTTAATGTTTCTATTCTTTTTTTGAAAATAACAGAAGATACAGAAGAAAAAATCAGTAAGGCACAGCTCCCAGATTTGAGTTCTGGGGCTGACTAAACAAAGGGACAAAGGAAGAAGTCCTTACACCAGCTCTTCGGGCAATACCTGTGGGGGATCTTCAGCGAAGGCTAAGGCATTAGAGATGATGTAGCTGTGAGAAGCTATGCCACCAAGGATGAGGTCTCCTGACTTGTGATACTTGTGAAGTGGAGGGTGTGGATCATGGACATGACATTTCACAATGTGAGCCTTGCATGTTGTGTGAGGTGGCAGTACAAGAAGCATCACCAGAAATATCAGCATCCTGAGTACAAGAAAAAATCCCCACTCAAGGGCTATCACACTATGTCCACTGTCAACTCCCTTATTAGAGTATCTATAGTTTCAAAGGCAAATATAAATGCTCATTCAGTCTTTAAAGAAGTCTGAACCCTGAATAATATATATTGTTAATCTCTAGGAGTAGCTCTAAACTCTAATTGGTATATTTACTAAATAACATGTTTCAAATTCTTTCCTATTCAGATTCCACAGGGAGTTTGATAGGCAACAGAATTAATTATTGCCATTTTTCCAATGACAGGGTTTCACTATGGAATAGCAGAAGGGAGCTAGTTTGTCACATTTGAACAAATTTCCCCCTAATTATTCTGGTATCAGAATAAGAGCAAGTCATCAGATGTACAATACCATGGTCTAGAAATGGAAAACACATGGACATGTATTAGGGGGACCACACTGAAGTTTCATACAGAACTTTATTAGCTCATTCTGGAAAATATCAAACACCCTCTCATAGATTAGAAATGTGGGCAAACCATTGGTAGGAGGAATTATCAGTCGGTGTTTGTGTGTGCAGGGTGGTTTTGCTTACTTTTAACAAAGACATGCCTCTTCTCTAATCAGCAACTCAGTTGCCTTTAGAAACCCAACTGCTGAGTCCTTTGAAACTCTATACTCAAATGTTCCTGGGAAAGACAGTATGTAACTAGTGCTGTTTACATGTTACATAAAACAAGAAGCTTATATTCCTGGGAAATACAGAAATAGTGTTTTGTATTTGGATAAGTTTAGTTTGAACATGCAGGAACTTCAATCAGCAAGTGGAAAATATCTGACTTGATCTCACAAACATGACCTTAATCTCAATAGCAAGCCCTTTCTTCTCATAGAAATATTTGTTGCAGTATCGTGATTGTGGAGATTTCTAGGGTTGCACACCAGAGTCAGCAGAAGACTGAACACAATCAGACCTGTTCAGTGGAATCTGAGCTTCACAAGAGTCCTGTGAAAATAGCTCCTTATCTCCCTTGGGTGGGTCACCCAGAGTGATCTGCGAATGGACTCTGCATTGGGTGGGAAGTATGTCCCTTACAGGGAACACAGTAGTGAAAGAGACCCAAGCAGGATTGAATCCACCACTCATTGCTGGAATGAGAATTGTTAAACTGTACCCTGCAGGATTCAATGCTCCTGCTTTGGCTTGTAGAGGGGAAGGAAACACAAGTTCTCTTTCCACCTCATGACTGTTACAGTAGGGTTTTAACAACATTTATGACTGATTATATTACTATCCTGCATGTTTTCCCAAAGGAGCTCCAATTAAACATTAGCCCTGCATTCTCACAGTTGTTGGTAATTAAGCAGGCCGCTGTGGTGACCTTGTGCTGTTAGTATCCACAGATGATAGTGACTGATGGTCCAAGCTTGCATTCAGTGGAAATTCTTTAATCTGGAAAGCAAGTTCATTTAATTTTTCCTCCTCGAAAATATATGTAATGGGTGCCAACCCAAAGACCCCTGCACTTATTTGCCAGGTTTCATTCTTGGCATTCATTCTTATTTGCCAGGTTTCATTCTTTATTTTTATTTGATATTATTGGTATTATTTTCAGAATCATAGCATATTTATTCTAGAGATAAAGTGAAGCCATACGCAACAAACCCAGCAAAGCATTCCCTGGAAATTCCCGAAAGTACATTATAAAAGCCTGTATTTCCATACATATTGTTATCACTTCCATCATACAAAAGTTGCTTTTTTGCTTGACTGCTATGGTGCTAAATCAGTTTTTGCTGCTGGGTAACCATAACTCATTTCAGGCTATCATTGTGCCTAAACATGGGATTATTAAAACTGAATAGAGTTATGGGCACATATAGGTCAGCTTTGATCCCAATTTATATGTGCTTGGTATATCCTCCCATATTTTTTCACATTTAGCACAGAGGTCTGAAGGTGGCTTGTGATAAATTCTATGGGTTCTTTACTGGACAAACCATTTTCTGTATAAGGATTCACACCCTCAAGAAGTATCAATATCTTTTTATGAGGCAGTATTATCCTTTACCTCACCCGATTCTGTCCAGCTGTATGAATGATATTTTAACCCTATTTTCAGGGCTCTCACAGCAGCAGCCCAACATACTTGTGGGGTACAATATGAACCATGAGTGAAGTTCTGAATTTACTCTCCTCAAATCCAAAGTTCTTATAGAACTTTGAAGCTTAGGAGGAAGCCAGTGAGAAATTCAACTGAATTACCTTTCAGAACCAAGGAAACCAAATGTTAATATATAAAAACCTTTACTAAGAAGACCAGGAAATGGTAGGGAAACAGAAGGAAAACAATTATACACAACACAGGTTTGTAAATGAAACAAATAAATTCACTCTTATTGAGCTAGATGTTACTGAATTGAGCAGATTTGGGTTTCAGTACATGTGAAGAGTTCCTTGTAAAATGGAAGTTCAGAACCAAATATTTTGGGGCTCCTTATAATATGCTTATAGGAAAACTAAAGCTTAAGGTAAAGCTGCACAAATTTATAGGCATCTGAGACCAGTAGAAGATGGTATTCACCTTAACAAAGACTGGTGCCTAGCCCAATCAGGAAATACAATTAATCTGTGATGTCAATGAGCTCTTTGCCTGACAAAAAAAATTCAATGTCCCTAACAGCCCTAAATTGTCATTACTGTAGGCTTTGCTTGTTCAGAACACTTGATCCATTGCTTAGAACAGTTTAATTTCAGGATGTGTATTCAGAGACAATGCATTGGCATCTACCCATTAAGAAATCAATGCAGGTGGTGAGAATTGCATATATTCTAAGTGGTCCAGTTCTGCTGTGTCAATATATTGCCATTCTTCAAAAGACTTATCATATTTACCCGAGTCAAATGCACCATTGAATCTAATGCACATCTCAATTTTCAGAATTTTGACACCTAAAAAAAGTATTTACTGCTGAATGTAAATGTGACACTGAATTTAATGCGCACCTTAATTTTCACAATGTAATTTGGTCAAAAAAGGTGAGCATTAGATTCGAGTAAATACTGTATATGTGCATTCTGCAAGATATACAGTACTTAGATGTCACCAAAATTGGGAAACCAGATCAGGAAGAATTCCCTGTAGTGTGCAAGTTGTTAAACAAGTTAAAGCAAAAATGTGTGGAAGCCCCCTTCAGACCTTCACACCTTCAAATTTCTCAAAAGGGACTTAATTCAAGCAAATATAAAAGGGGGGCTGAGATCTCAGTAGAGCACCTGACACAGAGCACTCTATTACACTGGATCTGATACTGTGGAAAATAGACTCATGAGCAAAAAACAAACAAATATACTGAACATACTGAAATGTAAAAGACCAGGTTCATCCCCATAATAATTTTTTTTTTTTTTTGAGTACGGTACTTCTAACCATGTCTACTCACATGTCTGCAAATTCCCGCACTGTGGAGGGTCCCTTCCAACTCCATAATTCTGTGATTCTATGTCAGTATCCCAAAGAATGGAGTGAGAATTACTCCCTGATAAAGGGTTAGCATTGCAGCCCTGACTTCAGTGTTTTTGGGATGGGGGGAAAAATGTTTATTAGAGAGAGCTGACTTTTTAGTAGCATCCACTATAGAAGAAAAATCAACACTAAATTCTTATGAAACGAAGAGGCAGCTTTTAATAAGCATGGCACTGGTTCACTAATTAAAGAAATTCAATTAGTTCTTCGTATTAGCTGTTCCCTTTTGTTCAATTCAGGCTTCAACAAAATAATGTAGCATTTGGGGGAAAAGATGCAGGCCAATAATCCAGCACTGGAGGCTAAGATAGAAAAGATCTCCACAGCTACCATGTATTTCCCCTTAGTGCTCAAGTAGGTTGGAACAAAGGATAACCACACACTGCAAAACACTAACATGCTAAAAGTGATAAATTTGGCTTCATTGAATGTGTCGGGTAACTTCCTGGCAAGGAAGGCCAAAGTGAAGCTGGCAATGGCCAGGAAGCCAATATAGCCAAGGACACAGTAAAACATAGTCACAGACCCCTCATTACATCCAAGTATAATTTGTCCAGCCACTGAATGTACATCAGCCTCTGGCAACGGAGGAGAGATTGCCAGCCACACAATGCAAATACTTCCTTGTATAAGGGAGCAAGAAAGTACAATGGAATCGGCCAGCCTCTTTCCCACCCATTTCCTTATTCTGGATCCTGGCTTGGTGGCCATGAAAGCCAGAACCACAGTGAGGGTTTTTGCCAGCACACAAGAAACAGCCACTGAGAACACGATGCCAAAAGCAGTTTGTCGGAGGAGACATGTCACCTTCTGAGGCTGTCCAATGAATAGCAGCGCAGAAAGGAAGCAGAGCAGGAGGGAGAGGAGGAGCGTGTAGGTGAGCTGCCGGTTGTTGGCTTTGACAATGGGAGTGTTGTGGTTCTTCATAAATGTGAAGAGAACTAGAACGGTGACCAAAGAACCGGAAAGAGCAGAAAGGGCTAAACTGATCCCCACAGGCTCTTCATAAGACAAGAAGCTTATTTCCTTGGGAATACATAAATCATGGTTTTTATTTGGATGTGTTTGTTCTGAACATGTGGAACAATCACTTATATCTGAAATGGAAAATGTGTGGCTTAATCTCACAAACATGCCATTAATCTCTCTCTTTTTTTCAATTTTTTTTATTGATTTTCACAAAATTAAAAACACAGTAACAAATAAACAGACAAACATAAATCATAACCTTATTGAAACTAATCTTCTTAACATTGTTAAGTGACTTCCTCGTATCCCCCTAGTTGAATTTCAATGCATATCATTTTAACGGTTTTCCAAAAAACATGCCTTTAATCTCAAGAGCAGCTGATTATACAATTTGAATCTATAGCCCTGTTGTGATTAAATATCACGTAAACTCCCTCCTATTTCTAAAGACATTATTGCTTACCCTTCTGGTCTGAAAACTTCCCTTCTGGACAGGGGATGCAATCATAGCAACAAAATGGCTCCCCTTCTTTTGATTTCTTGCTTGAACCAGGACTGCACTGCTCACTGCATAGAGAAATAGGCCTTGCCTAATCCATGAAGGAAAAAAGAGAATATAGATCTTGGAGTCATTATGGGGATGGCTAATTTTAAATTATCTTATTTTAAACTGAACCTTTAGTCACCACATAAAAGTGGTGATACAGGCTGACCTTGTCCAGAATACACTCATTGTGAGGAAGGAACCATGTGCCCTTTCTCAAAGTGAGACACTGAGGAGGATGAGGAGAGGGTGGGCATTGAATGCAGAAGGCTGTTTTCATAAACAGAAGGCTGGTCACAGCTGCATTGCAGGAAATAACAATTTACGGCTCCCCTTTATCCAGCAGCTGAAACAATGATCTAATTGTGCCTTACGATAATGGCAATGCCACAGTCAAGGAGCGTGGTCATGTCCATTTTGTTCCATTTGAATTAATTAACTCCGGTCTCATTGCCAATATTCAATATTCAATCAATATTCAATCAATTATAGGAATAAATATTTTTAAAGAAACATGCTATTGTGATGGTATAGTGTCAGGATGCTGTCATCGGCTCCCGAATGGTTACCCAGGAAAGTATAAGACAAGGAAAAGTTTCTTACAGTCCTTTTTTATTTCATACAGAGAGAGGCTATAGAACCCTTCCTCTTGGATAATGGCGTTGTTCCAAGTGAATCTCCACCCTCACTTTTTCTCTTTCCAACTTCCCCATCCATCAACATAATCACCTCCTCTACAGGTGCTCCTAAGTGCCCTCTGTCTTTGAGCTCCTTGCTCTCATACATTTAAGGCTAACCAGGTTCTGGGAGATGGAGGGTCTGATATGATTTCTAATGACAAGGTGTCAGCCAAGTGTTGGTCCAGCTCTCCTATGATTTCCCAACTTTCCCCCTCATCTGTCTCTGAGCTGTGACCTCCCTCAAACGCCTGTTGTACATACAGTATATGCCATCTACCTCTTCTTCAGGGCGTGGATATTAGGTTGAACTAGGCAAAAAAAATAATGATCAGAGAAATAGGTAGGTTTCAGCCAAGGTATTGGATATGTCTGTGGTATCAAGCAACCCACTTCCTGCCAGTACAGCCAGGGGGAGGGGATGTGCATCCAACCACCAGCTGCGCAGGAAGGAAAACATGGCCCTGGGATGATGTCACAGCCATGCTGGGAACCAAATGCCACTTCCTTGGACACCAAACTAACTATTTATTTCAACCAATAATGAATATTTTACACATATTCAATGCAAAAAAGGCATATTCTTTGTTCACCCAACAACTTATCAATACATAAAATCAAAGAGCTTCTGAGGAGGAATTTCATGAAGTGTACTTTGTATAATCAGTTCCCAAATTCTTCATAAATTCCAAACTCAACATTGAGCAGAGAAACTGTGTTAAAATCAGGACTGAAAATAGCTACAATCTGATTGTACCTGATTAAACCACTTGTGCCAAGTTATAGCATCCTCATGGATGGTGAACATTTCACCCGAAGATGTCTGGGGATTTATTCTCCCAACTTCAACTTTATGAAAGGATTGGTTTTGTGAAGCAATCCAATTAATAACATCAAGCCCAGCTTCCAACTCCCCCTTCTGGTTGAAGGAAACTGTGTCTCCCACACTATTATTAAATGACACTCCTCTGAGGAAATGATGAAACTAGATTTTGAAAAGAGAGAAAAGAGAAGTTTGTGTCAGTTTTACAGATGAAGACAATGCTAACTGTATCTAACAAGGACCAGAACTGTCTGAGAGATAATTTATTGCACTATTTTAACACCAATCTATGGCACAAGGTCTCAAGGGAAATCTGGCCACATTACCTGCCACAGCTGATAAAACTGAGATACCAGCTTCCTATTGTCTTCCAGTAATCTTGAATTGAGTCTGGCTGAGAACATGGCATGGACAGCATGGGCCATGGCATAAACAGCATTGTATATACAGTAGCTATGGCCCGTCATGCTCATTTCAAAAAAGGACGTAGGAAGCATTTCCAGGTTCTCCTCTCCAGTGCAAATCTCCTGATCCATAACATCTGTGACTGTACTAGGGAAGACACAAGCAAAGGCCTGTTGCCAGAAGTCCTTGATGAAATAATCTCCATCTGTGGTGGAGGGACTTATGTGTTCAAGAAATTTGTGAAATTCTGGTAGAGCATTAGAGTGAATTGTGAAAGACAGAGCCCCATGGATTATTTGTGCATCCCAAGTCCTTTGATAAACTGCAGAAGTCAGCTCCATCTGGGCTGTCATTATCCACACTTTACCTCTTGCATCCTCTCCTATCTCTTCTTCTTCTGATAAATATGGAAACCATCTAAGAAATATCATTGAGTAAGATTCTCCGTAGACGACTATCACATTGGCATTGCTACCCATTACTTTATCACGTATTTTTGCACCCTGTTGTAACAACACTTTTACTTCAGTGATGAAAGATACTTTGGGGATTCTTTCTATGAAGGCAAAACAGATACCACTGGAGGAAAACATTGGAACCACTGTTTGCACAAATTGTTCTCCATTCTCAAGTTCCATCGTAAGGAGCCCAATCCATGTCCACCCGAAATGCAGAAGTAAGGAGAGAATCCCCTCATACTGAAGGGCTTCTTGGGGGACCATTTGGTAGAAGGAGAGGCCTGGAGTTTTATCATGCATGATGGGAGCAGGACCATATGTGAGCTTCGTGGAGGAGGGTGCAGAAAAGGAACAAAACAAATAGGAATGCTTTAATGGAGATATTCAGTCAGATTTTATTCAACATAGCAGCACAATAAGTGAAACTGCATAACTACGAGAACTACCTTATCCCGCATGTGCCTATGTGATCGCTATGCTCTGTGGAATTGGCATTGCCACTGGTGCATCATAATATATTTTCTTCATTCATAAAAAGAACGTGATTGTTTAGTTTGGTAGTGCCTACACTTTGTAACTCCCTGCTTGTTTAAATCAAATGGTTGGCTTCACTGTCCTCTTTATAATCACTCTTAAAACATTTTTTTGTTTAGATTAGCCCACTCCGATGCTTAGAAAGCTGAGGTAATTTTAATTTGCTGCTGTATTTTAACTTTTATATGTTTTAAGCTATGGTGGTGATTATTTTCTTGATTTTTTAACTTCTCTTAACTGTTTTTATGGTATTCTTTACCATCAAGTGTTTTTTTAAAATAATAATAAATAAATAAATTATCATGGCTTATGGAGTTCATTTCCTATGGTTCAATTAATGAATGCAAAATATTCTTTTAAAAAATGAAATGTGTTTATTGTATTCTTCTTTGTTATGAATGGATGCCCTCAAATTAAACTCTACGAGCTGGAGCTAGAGGAGTGTAAATATGAGTATTGATAAAGGAGATGAAAGAGGATGCCATGTTTCAGAGAAACAGTCTCACTGTGTTTCAACCCCGACATCCTACTTTACTGTGTCATTATTATTATTTTCATTTTCCAGATTTTGTTATAACATCTGCTTGTATTTGCAGAAGAGTGTTAATGCCATTTGGGATGGTTATCACTGCACAAATGGCATTAACAGTATTTTTCTGGACCAGGGAGATTCATGCAGGATCTATCCTGATCCTTTTCTATGACACCTCAAATCCTTTAAATATATGCATTCCCTTCATATAGGCACCCTCCTGCCTGCATCTCTACAAAGACAATGGAGAGAACATCAAATTTAAGTGGTGCAATCTAGTAGGCATGCAATGCTACTTGTTTGCTAATTTTAGCATAGTCTCCCTAATTATTAACGAAATGTTCCTTAGTTGGGGTTAATGCTCCATAACTTTCCACTCCCCTTCTGAGAAGTGCACTCCAAGATCTGCCTCCCATACCATTTTCAACTCTCACTCGACCTCCACCACAAAATCAACCATCATATTCATAGCTGTCAACTTTTCCCTTTTCTTGCGAGGAATCCTATTCGGAATAAGGGAATTAAAAAAAGGAAACCGTTGACAGCTATGATCATATTATAAGTTTCTGAGGCTATGACCTTTGCATCCCTGGTGCCTTTCGCATATATCTGCCCAAAGATTTGTGGCTGATTTAATATATTTCTCAATAATTGTCTTCTATGAAGATTAACAAAGCTGGAACTCTGTTAAATCACCTTCTTCTCTGCTCTGAGTTAATGCATCTAAACTCTTCTTGGGGAGTGACTGGTTTCATTCAATCTGATACTGAATTCTGTATAAGCTCAGATAACGAAACACATAGAGGCATGAAAAGGTAAAAGAACCTCATGCATGTTTGTGTGAGAGAGAATGTTATTTTGTTTTTCTTTATTCTATAAACAGATTCAGGATTTTTTATTTAAGGTTATATTTTTCTTCACAACACCAGTTTCCATATTTTAACCTTTAAGCCACAAAGTGAAATATGGTTGGCCATACAAACATTAAGGGAAAACCCCCTTAAACCCATTGTGCTCAGCACAGAGACTGATAATACCTGTGGAATTTTGTAGATATCCAAGACTGTTGCTGCATGAAGAGAGGTTAGAGGGTCAAGTCCCCCAATGACAGCTATCAAATCATTCTGAGTGTCACATTTGTAGTTGGGAACAAATCTGTCTGGGCTGGACGTAAGGAGCATTGTGGCATGATAAGTCCCCCTTGCAATGAAATAGCTGTCAAAGATGTGGAAGCCCAAGGTTGTATTGGATAAGATCTGAGGGTTGCCATTGATCTCCTTTACTGCAAATGCCAAGGCAAGGACGTGCTGGTAATTCTTAGGCACCACGCTGGAATGAGAATTGCAATATGAATCAGAAAGATAACTTACATTGTGTAAAATTCAAATTACTGATTTTTCACCAATGTAGTAGTAGTAGTAGTAGTAGTAGTAATAGCAGCAGCAGTAGTAGTAGTAATACTCTGCCCATCTGACTGGGTCACCCATGGCACTCTGGTGGCTTATCCTTTGCCAATTACCAATGTGATCCAGAAGGTAGTTTCAAATTACTCATGACCCAGAAAATTTTCACATAATAAGCAGAGGCGTTCTGTTAAAGGTACAACAACATAGTTTTACTCAATGTGATACAAAGTCTATGTCTGGCCTCAAATAAGCTTTTAAACCTACAGTCACACATCTGGGAATAAGTCTTATTTTACTCAATTTCACTGTTGGATTATGCTGTAAACCATTATTTGAAATGTAGCGCACAAGGGCAGGAGATGGTATTATGACATTCAAGTCCACATTTGCATATTGTTTTTCTAAAGTTTTGGTTATGGGTTGTATTTTTTATAATAATAATAATAATAATAATAATAATAATAATAATAATAATAATATTGCAACCCACGCTGGGACCTTATGATGAAGTACAGGTAAGAATAAAATTGATTATGATGATGATGAAACCACCCTGCTTATTTTATAGACACAAAGCTGAAACTTTGCATGTTGCTTTTCTAAAGTTTAAAGCACCATCCTTGTATTGGCTAAAATCCAACCTAAATGCTTGACATCTTTCCCAGAAGTGAGAATGGATTTAGGTCTGATACTCATTTCTGGCCAAAAGAAAGTTCAATAAAATTGTTTGACTTCAAAATAAAAGTAATTGGTATCAAAACATAATTTAATTTGCATATTTATCTTTAAACCCGATATTCTTACATCCACTTTTTGTATAAGGATAAACAGCTCCTTTGACCAACTCTTTTGGACCCTGAAACAGCACAAAGAAATTGAAAAATTACATTCATCATTTTCAGTATTGCCTTTCTACAGTTGAAGCCACAAGCCTTGCTTTTCTATGGGTTAAAATAAAATTAAATGAAATAGCTTAGCATTTTTGAAAATAAAAATTGAACAGGTTGTATTCATAATTATAATTTTACGTTGGACACTCATTTTTTCAACCCAAATAAAATGTTACAATGTTTAGGTTTTGGTAGCCAACCATTCTGAGCCATTAATCATCACTTCACCTAATTATTGAAGTATCAGTGGTCAATAACCAAAACAATAAATTTTGTAGTGGGGGGTGGGTTGGGGGAGTGGAGAGGATGTGAATATGAGACCAAATATATGTTCTTATCATATCACACTTGCAAAAAACTAATTCATATTGACTGTTTGAATCCCCCCCCCCCCAAATGTGGAGTCCATTCATTTAATACATTCGGGGACCTATGCAACATCCCCACCATCCATCCATTTTTCTAAGATTATGGAGCACTGATGGGTGATGTCTCTATAATCCTGCATTCAGACAATGCATTCATCTGATTTATGTATCCTCCAAAAAATTTTCAACTGCTTGTCCTTCTATGGGCTGGGCAATTGAGAAATAACCTGTTTAGCTCTATTCTTTTTTGAAAGTAAAAAAAAATAAATACAAAAGGAAATAAGACACAGTAAGACACAGGTGTAAGGTTTAAGCTATAGGGTGGACTATTCAAATGAACAAAGAAGGGATTCCCTTACATAAACTCTTCAGGCAGTACCTGTGGGGGTTCTTCAGTGAAGGTTAAGGCATTGGAGATGATGTAGCCGTGAGAAGCTATGCCACCAAGGATGACGTCTCCTGACTCGTGATACTTGTGAAGTGGAGGGTGTGGATCATGGACATGACACTTCACAATGTGAGCTTTGCATGTCGTGTGAGGTGGCAGTACAAGAAGCATCACCAGAAATATCAGCATCCTGAGTGCAAGGACAAATCTTCACTTGAGGGACATTACACTATCTCCATTGTCAACTCCCTTCTTAGAGTGTCTATAGCTTCAAAGGCTAATATGTATGTTCATTCAGTCTGTAAAGAGGCATGCTGCCCTGAATAATAAATATTGCTGGTGGAAAGCAGTAGTTCTAAACTCTCATTGTTATATTTAGTAAATGGCATCTTTCAATTTCTTTCTTATTCAAATTCCACAGGGAGTTTGAGAGGCAGCAGAATTAATTATTGTCATTTTTTGATGTCAGGTTTTCACTGTGGAATAGCAGAAGGGAGCTAGTTTGTCACATCTGAGCATATCTCCCCTAATCAGTTGAGTATTGAAATGAGAGCAAATAATCAGATGCACAACACCATGTTTTGGAGTTAGAAAACACATAGTCGAGACGAAACACAGCTTTCAGAGGCTGAGCACGCTGAGAGCCAAGGAGAGGAGATAAGCCTGGAATGTGAAAAGGGGGAAAGGGCAGCCAAGCTGCAGTAGAAAACTAATCCCTGAGTACAAAGAGCAGGAGGGGGGGAGTCCAAGGGGGAAAACACAAACTGTCAGTTCAAATTCGGGCTCAGAAGCAGGGGCACCGGAAATAGCCTGTCCAAAAACACGTAGGCTCGTGAGAATATGTGAGAAGCAGGAAAAAGAAAGAAAACGAAAGTGGGGGTTTTGTTGCTGGGGGAGGAAGAGGCGGAGCTCAGACATGCCAACAGCAAACTTGGGAGAAGACGCTGAGGACTGAGCTCTGCAGTGATTTACGTGTTTAAGCAATAAATCTGAGATAACTACTTCCAGAGTTGTCTTGCTTCTGTGGGAGAGACCGAAGCCATTACACACATGAACATGTCTTAGGAGGACCACACTGAATATTCATACTGAACTTCATTAACTCATTCTGGGAGATATCAAATGCCCTCTCATTGATTACAAATGGGGACAAGCCATTGGTGGGAGGAATTATCAGTCAGGGTGGGGTGTGGGGAAGCTTCACTTACCTATAACAAATACATGTCTATCCTCCAATCGGCAACTCAGTTGCCTTCAAAAACCCAACTGCTGAGTCCTTTGAAACTAGACTCAAATGCTTCTGGGAAAGACATTTCCTTAGTATGTTACTAGGGCTGTGTCCATGCTACATAGAATAAGAAGCTTATATGCTGCGGAATACAGAAATAGTGTTTTGTTTTGTGTTTTTTTTAAAAAAAAAATGTGAATAAGTTTAGTTTGAACTTGCAGGACCTTCAATCAGCAAGTGGAAAATGTCTGGCTTGATCTCACAAACATGACATTAATCTTCATAGCAACCAACCCCTTTCTTCTCATAGAAATATTAGTTGCAGTATGGTGATTGTGGAGATTTCTAGGGCTGCACATCAAAGTCAGCAGAAGACAGCAGAACACAATCAGACCTATTCAGGAGAATCTGAGCTTCCCAAGAGTCCCATGAAGATAGCTCCTTATTTCCCTTGGGTGGGTCACACAGAGTGATCTGGCACTATCAGTGTACTGTGTGTTGAATGGGAAGTCTACAATGATAAATCCCCTGCAGGGAACACAGTAGCGAAGAAGTTCCGAGCAGGATTGAATCCACTACTCACAGCAGGGCAGATTATTGTGAAGCAGTACCCTGCAGGATTCAATCCTCTTGCTCTTGGCTTGGAGAGGGGAAGAAAACATAAATTCTCTTTACACCTCATGACTTTTAAATTAGAGTTTTGAAAGGACTATTGTTTGATTATATTTCCATCCTGCATGTTTCCCCAACTGAGCCCCGATTAAACTTTAGCTCTGCATTATCACAGCTGTTGGTAATTAAGTGGGTGCTGTGTTGACCTTGGACTACTAGTATCCACAAGAAAGTATTCAAGAAAAATTAAAATTACTGTATTTTAAACATCTTTTCCATGAATTTATATTTCAGTATTTCATACCACATTTGTGGTACTACTCTAAGGCAGTGGTTTTCAACCAGTGTGCCATGGCACCTTGGGGTACCTTGAATGATGGTCAGGGAGGGTTCCCTCCCTTCTTTGATGCCCTCATGCATCTGCCTCCCAATGGCTTGTGTGGCTGTTTGTTGCTGCAGCCCTGGCTACAAGCTCCTCAGGCGAATGGTGCCTCTGGGGCTGGCCAGGAGGTGCTGTTTGCCTAGAGCTGAGGCGGCCTTGGAGTAGACAAGCAAATGGGTGAGGGATCCCAGCCAGCCAGTCTGCTAGCTCTTGCTGTTGGGAAGGAACAGACAAGTGGGAGGCTGGGCAGGCATGCACCACGCTGGCCTTTCTTGTGTTTGCTGTGTGAAAGGCCTATCTGGCAGTTGAAGGGGAACCCTTCCACCATGCAGGCTCAGTGGCATCTGCTGTTGTCACTGCTGCCTCCCAAGGTGAGTAAGCTGCTGTCCTCATGTTCACCTTTGACCAGTCTCTGTCGGGCCACTAAGGCTGGGGGCATCTTCTTCCCAGGCCCCTGTGGGATGTTAGGAGAAGTCACCTCTCTTGGGGGGTGGCTCATGGACCAGGGGTAGTTGCAGCTGCTCCCTGAAGGACTCTCAAGGAAAGATGAGGAGCCTGAGGGAACACTCCACAAGGGAGGGTGTTCAGAATTGGGTGGTGGCCTGCCAGCTCTGCAGCTTTTGAGGCTTGGAGCGTGTTCTCCCACAGGAGAGCCACGGAAAGAATGTAGTTGATCATGGAAGCCGTGGACTCAAAAAGATTGAAAACCTCTCATCTAAGGTGTCTTATTTAAAAAAAGAAACAATTAAGCAATACATTACATTACAGTTAACCAATGTAGTATATAAAGTAATTTCAAGTTACTCATGACCTGGAGCATTATTCAGCTTATGATCAAAAACATTCTGTTAAGGTGTATCAATATAGAATCCCTCAAAACTGTACAAAGTCTGGGCTTCAAGAAGGTGGCAATCCCTTAGTCACTCAGTTGGGAGTAAGCCTTATTGAACTCAAAGGCAGTGTTGGATTATGCTTTAAGTGATTACATAAATATTTGAAAAGTAGCACATCATACCAGAATATTTCATTATGAGATTAAAGTCCAAACTTCATATATTACTTTTCTAAAGTTGTGTTGTGATTTTTTTAATATATTTTTTTAAAATGTTGTAACCCACCCTGGGACCTTACAGTGAATGCTAGGTAATGAAATACATGATGATGATGATGATGATGATGATGATGATGATGATGTAACCATCTCTGCTCAGTTTACTGACCCAAAGGCCAAATTTTGCATATTGCTTTTCTAAAGTTGAAAGCACCATCCCTGTATTGGCCAAAAGAAAGGTCAACAAAAATGCTTGACATACGGTATTTCCTAGAGGGGTGAATGGATTTAGCTCAGATACCCATTTTTGGCCAAAAGAAAATTCAACAAAATTGCTTGACCTAAAAAAAAGAAAAGAAAAGCGAGAAATTGATATCAATTTAAAACTGAGATTCTGAGGGTTTTCATTGATCTCTTTCACGGCAAATGCCAAAGCCATGATGTGATGGTAATTATTAATTATTACACTAGAACAAGAGTTGCATTCCACATCACACATGTTTCCCATGTTTTGTAAAATGATCACCAATGCATCTATATATATATATATATATATATATATATATATATATATATATATTGCAGTATTGCCATTTTTTTTCATAACCCTTAACCTAAATTGCCCTAAGCAGAAAGGAAGTATATTTGTACTTAATAATAGGTACTGTGCTTCTCAGTATGGTAGGGTGTATGGGCTGATAAGGGAGTGGTAAGACCTCTGGTGGGGAACAGGTCATGCTGCTTCAGGGATAGTTTGTCCACCTTTGGCTCCCACCCTACCCTCAGTTCTCATTTGTGGCTCCTAGAAGCTGTCACCATGCCAACGTGACCACATCCCAGGAAATCTCTTTGCAGCTAAACCAGGTGAGTGTAGTCGATGGGTCTCAAACCCTCAGCAGCTTCCCACTGAGATGATACTGAAATTGGAGATTAGCTGTTAAATTATTTACCATGTGTGCAAAACTACAACACTCACCTGCATAGATAGCAGCTGCCTAGTTGGAATAAGGCATCTCTAGCATATCTACCTAGGCCCACAGAGTCATGATGCTTTGTCCATGGTCTAGAGAACAGGGAACCTCCTCCCTAGTCCTGGCACACCCTTCCCCATACCTTTATTTCCCTGAAGCTTTCTTCAACAGTCAAACCCCAAAGCCACCATTATGAGGATGCCGGTATTAGACTGTTCACAAAAAGTAGGTAAATCCCTTACATAAGTTCTTCAAACAATGCTGGTGGAGGTTCTTCAGTGAAGGATAATTGTTTGGAGATTATGAAGATCTGAGAAGCTAGGCCACCAAGGATGAGGTCTCCTGACTGGTGATACTTGTGAAGTGGAGGGTGTGGATCATGGACATGACACTTCACAATGTGAGTCTTGCATGTCATTTCAGGAAGCAGTGCCAGCAGCAACACCACAAATGCCACCATCCTGAGTGTAAGGAGAAATCTCCACAAGACTTATTATATTGTGTTTCCACTGACACCTCCCTTAATGTATTGTCCATAGTTTCAAAGGCAGGTATTGAATACTTGTCAGTCTGAAATAAACCTTAAACCTGAAGAATAAGATTTTGTTAGTCCTGAGCCATATTTTGAACATGGCACTTATATAAAATACTTCACTGTCTCCAACACTAAAAATTGTAAGGTGGTTTTGCATGTGGCAGAATTAATTACAGTCTACTTTATAATAACAAAGGAAAATAATTGCAAAGTCAAGGTTGGAGTTTCCCCTGAGGAATTGCAGAAGCTTTCAAAAAATTATGTTTGTCACACCTGGACATGAGTTTTCCTTTGTTTCATTTTCTGCCTTGTAATTTTGATCTGATGTGCAGCTCAGAGCTTAGCTTTCCATTAGTTTTTTGCCCTTCCTGAATGGTCCAGTTGAGTTTTGGTCTTTATTTATTTCTCTCTTTTTTACTTTACAAAGTTGTTATTGTACTTCACCAGACCTTAACCTATTATACAGTATTTGTAAGGATGGATTCCAAATATAATTGAGTTTGTCCATGGCAAGTCTGTGTTTATATGCAAGTTGTTCACATGTTTTGAGTTTGTAAAAGTCTTCCATCCAATTGTATGGATTTTTATTTTTCCAATTCATCGGTATCAGTCTTTTTGCTGTGGTAAGAGCATGGAGAGTCCACTCATATTGTCCTTTTGTAAGATTTCATATGCTGGACATATAATTCAAAAAGATATTTTGCTCTGTAAATGTTAGGTTGTTCCGTACGGTTCTGTTGATAGTTTCAGTTACCTTCTGCCAACAATCTCTCAGTATAGGACAATGAAAAAACATATGTTTTAGAGAAGCATTATCCCTATTGCATCTTCAACAGTTAGATACCCTAGATAGCCCTTTTTTTAGACAAACATAATGGGGTCCAGTATATTCTGAATGCTATTTTTTGTTGTATGAGCCTCAATTTAAGGTCCTGAGATGCCCTTGTTATAGCACTTAAAACAGTTTCCCACTGTGTGGTCGAAACAGAGATCTCTAATTCTTTATTTCATTCCTCCCTCAATACCTGTATATCAAATTGGTTTGCTAGTAACAAAGATTTATATATGTTGATGGTTGGGTTTTTTGTTGCACAAGAATTAATCAGCTACTTCAATATCTCTGGGGTCTCTGAGGCTGTAGAAGCTGCTGATCCATAGATGGTGGTTGGCAAGTGTTTTATCTGGAGATATTGGCAGTGAGCATTTGCGTGCCAAGACCCCATGCCCCTCAATTGCCTATTGATTAATAAACACAGAGATGCGAATATTTAGGTTAATAGGCTAAAACAGACCACAACTTTATTGGTTACAGATGGGAGTGGTTGGGCTTAGGGTGAAGCCAGGCAGTATCTTGACTCCCACCTGTCTGCAGGGAGTCCAGCTAAGGGTAAGCTACCAATAGGGGGAGCCCTATGACTTACACCAAATAGAGACACCACAAGGGATCCCGGTTGGGGTCATGGCATGGCCGTAGCCCACGCCTGGGCTTCAGACAAGATCCACACCCCTGGATCCTGTTAACAGATTGCCCTTATAGAGGTGGGTCAGGTGGAGGATACAACCTCTCCTCCATTAAACAAAGGCTTACTCAATGCCTAACCTGTTGTGGTAGGCGAAAACCAAATGGCAGCTGCTAATTCGCTAAGTGGAAAAATTCCTTCCGGCCCCAACAATAAGGTGGCCGACATTTGTCCATAGCAAGATTGTGTCATACAAAAGCTTAAAAAGAGGATGGGTGGGTTGGGAGATCCAATGAGGAGGTGAGAGAGGGAAGTCCCCTGGCAGTGCTGCAGTTTAAAACACCCATGGCCATGCCCTTCTCCAGCATTGATTGGCCAGGTGGGTGTGACGTGGCTGGGGGTTGACATGAGGGGGCATCAATCCCCTGCCCCTGAGCCAGATCACCACAAGCGCCCTGATGCCCAGCCATAACACCTCCCACCGTGAAAGTTGAGTGGTCTTGCGTGCCAAGGGCCCATGCCCTGCAGTTCCCTATTGTCCCTAAACACACACTGACATGAGCATTTAGGTTAATGAGCTAAAACAGACCACAACTTTATTGGTTACAGATGTAAGTGGTTTGACTACTTCAATATCTCTGGGGTCTCTGAGGCTGTAAAAGCTGCTGGTCCATAGATGGTGGTTAGTAAGTGTTTTATCTGGAGATATTTAGAGAAGGAATCAGCTCAACACTATTCAACCATGCTTATATTACTATTATTCCAAAGCCCAGCAAGGAGTTTTGGTCTTTCTTTAAATATTTTTTTTTAAAAAAACATGTGCATATGTATATTAAAAATGCTATTCTGTGCGTATTTTAAAAATCAAATTAATGTGAAAACAGGACAGAACAAATGCATGGAGTGTATTTCCATCCATAAAAAATGAAAAAGACCCCAGGAATACAAAACCATGGTCTTCAGCATGAAAAGAAACAGACCTTTCAAATGCTATTTAATCGGAAAATGTGGGATACTGACCTCCAGGAAAAAAGATGGCTGGCTTGTTCTCGATTGCCAACTCTTAGTCGGCAGATTATTATGAGGTGATTAATGATAGCAAAGATGTAAGTTTTGCTTATTATGGTCTTCCTTGAAGATAGGGAGATCAAGAGATTAACCTCAAATATTCTGGGGGGGGGGGACTTTTCTTCTCAGTGGAAACAAGAGGTTTGGGGATGTGGGGAACATCTTAGTGCGAGCAACCACCATCATGCTAGACACAGGAATTATAAAACTATGATGAAGAGCTATGTAGGAGAACAGTTCCAAATATCCAGCACACAAACTATAGCCAAACATGCAGATACTTAAATGCTTCAATAACCTCTTTTTATTAGTTGTTCCCTCTTGTTCAGCTCAGGCCTCAACAAAAGAATGTAACATTTTGGGGAAAATATGCAACCCAACAAACCAGCACTGGAGGCTAAAATAGAAAAACTCTCCACAGCAACCATGTATTTTCCCTTGGAACTCAGATAAGCTGGAATAAATGACAACCAAACACTGCAGAAGACCAACATGCTGAAAGTGATGAACTTGGCTTCATTGAAACTGTCAGGTAACTTCCTGGCAAGGAAAGCTACAGTGAAACTGATAGTGGCCAGCAAGCCCATGTAGCCCAAGACACAATAAAACATAGGTACAGATCCTTCATTGCATTCTAGTACAATTTCTTCAGTAAGTGATTTTGTGTCAATGTCTGGGAAAGGGGGAGTGGTAGCCAGCCACACAGTACAAATGGCTGCTTGAATAAAGGAGCAGGAGAAAACAATGGTGTTGGCCAACTTCTTCCCCACCCACTTCTGCATCCTTGATCCTGGTTTGTTGGCCATGAAAGCCAGAACCACAGTGATGGTTTTTGCCAGCACACAAGAAACAGCCAATGAGAAGATGATGCCAAAAGCAATCTGTCGAAGACACACCACCTTCTTAGGCTGTCCAATGAATAGCAAAACGCAAAGGAAGCAGAGCAGAAGGGAGGAGAGGAGAGTGTAGGTGAGGTCCCTGTTATTTGCTTTGACAATGGGAGTGTTGTGGTGCTTCATAAATGTTCCTAGCACCAGAGCGGTGGTCAAAGCAAAGGAAAGAGCGCAACAGGCCAAGCCTATCCCCAAAGGTTCTTCATAAGACAAGAAGATGACAATCTTGTGAAGACAGAAATCCTGTTCTTTGTTTGGATAGCTTTGCTCCATGCATTTGTAGCAATCATTCATGTCTGAAATGAAAAGTTATTGACTTTCTCTCACAAAATCTGAACAGTACATATTGCCGAGTAAGGGAGGATGCAAGAATTGGGGGTGAAGTGAGACACCCATGGGAGCAGCTACCTAATATTTTGTGGCAAACTCCCTCTCAGTATTGGCTCATGTAGACCAGTCTGTCATTGCCCACTCCTCCCCTGGGAATATACTACTGAGTCTTCTTTTTTAGGGGAGCCAAGGTGTGGCTATGGTGCTCCCATTTTCGTTGGGAGTGGTACTGTACCATAAGCAATATAAACAGTATATTCAATAACAATTCTTTGAAGCAGTATAAATGATAGTTCTATATAATTCATTTCTTACCTTTCTGGTCTGAAATCTTCCCTTGAGGACATGGGATGCAATCATAGCAGCAAAATGACTCCCCCTCCTTCACTTTCTTGCTAGAGCCAGGATTGCAGCTTTCACTGCACACAGAAATGGGCCTTACCTAAGTCATAAAGGATACAGTATAGCAATAATCAGTAGAATAAGAAATATTTTGTGCTGAATCCATAAAACAAAAAGAACAGAGTGAGAATGAGGAGCTTGGAAGCCTTATACTGGGCCCTTTTTAAATGTTACTATAGTGATGTTTTCCCACATTTTTCTACATCATCATATTGGTAATGGTTGACTTGTTTCCTGTTTTCTTTTAAATTATCCACTGTTGCTATTTCTTCATAGCAAGGCAGAATTGATTGAAATTCCTCATTCAATAATATCAAAAGAGCGGAACCTTTGGAAGATAATTTAATACAGTACAGTGCTACCTCGGGTTACATACGCTTCAGGTTACATACGGTTCAGGTTACAGACTTCCCTAACCCAGAAATAGTGCTTCAGGTTAAGAACCTTGCTTCAGGATGAGAACAGAAATCGTGCTCCAGCGGCACGGCAGCAGCAGGAGGCCCCATTAGCTAAAGTGGTGCTTCAGATTAAGAACAGTTTCAAGTTAAGTACGGACCTCTGGAACGAATTAACCACCTAACCCGAGGTACCACTGTATTTTATATATTTCTGTGGGGTTTTTTAACCTTCTCGGTTAACACACTCTATTTTAGAGCAGTCATTCATTGTCCACTAAAAATCATTTTACATATCAGAACACAGTGTCAGTGCTCATTCAAACCTGGAAGTCAATCTAGATTCCATACAATTAGATTCTACCTGGTTAAACCATGTATGCCATGTCACAGCATCTTCATTGATGGTGAATAGTTGGTCGGAAGAACCCTGGGGATCCACTGTCCCAACCTTCATCCCCTGAAAGGATTGGTTGGAGAAAATAATCCAGTTGATAATATCAAATCCAGCAACAAGCACCCCATTCTCGTCAAAAGAAATCATGTCCCCAGCACTGTTGTTAAATGAAATGCTTCTCAGAAAATGATGCAGCTAGAATGGAAAGAAAAGGCAAGAGTTTAGAACCTTCTTTAGTGGCATCTTTCAGACTAAATTCAATACCATCAGTTCAGTGATGGCATGGGTGGGTTTTGAGTGGAGGAAGACAGATCAACAAAATTACATCAGTCTCCACAGATAAAGGCAGAAAAAACTATTTTCCATTTCATGGTAAGAGGAAGGGAGATGTAAATGCCAAGATGAAAAAGGTTCTTTGGGGTCTTTCTTAACACACAGGATAAAATACAATGTTGGATAAAACATCAACCCATTACCTGCCACAAATCTTGAGTCTGAACTGTCCATCTTCCTCTATCCACCTTTGCCCTCTTTTTAAGTCGAGATGAAGACACAGTTTGTAGAGTATGTGCCATGACATAGACAGCATTATAGATACTGTAGCTGTGGCCAGTCATGCTCATTTCAAAATAAGTGCCAGGAAGGCTCTCCAGCTTTTCATCCCCTGTGCAAATGTTCCCTTGCACCTCGTCAACAGTGGTATTTTGGAATATACAGTCAAAGGCCTGTTCCCAGAAGTGCCTGATAAAACCATCACCTTTTGTGCTGGAAGGGCTTCTGCTGTCAATGAAAGTTTTAAATCCTGATAGATTATTGGAGTGAAATGTGAAGGACAGAGCACCGTGCAGCATTTGTGTCTCCCAAGTCCTCTGATAGACAAATGAGACAAGCTCCATCTGGGCTGTCATTATCCATACTTTGCCTTTAGGTTTTTTAGACACATCTAGATTTGACAAATATGGCAACCATCTCAAAAAAACCAAAGTATAGGATTCTCCAGAAGCCACCAACACATTTGTTTGAGAGTCCATGATTTTATCATGTATTGTTGCCCCATCTTCCATCATGCTTCCCATTTCAGTGACAAAGGACAACATGGGTAATCTCTCTATGAAGGCAAAACAGATGCCATTCTGGGAGAACACTGGAAGCACACTTTGCAGAAATCTTTCTCCACTGTCATTATCCATCACAATTATCCCAATCCATGTCCACCAGAAATGCAGAAGCAAAGAGAGAATCCCTTCATACTGAAGGGCTTCCTCAGGGACCAGCTGGTAGAACAAAAGGCCTGAGGCTTTGTCATGCCTCACTGGAGCAGGACCATATATTAACTAAAGAGAGATATGGAATGGAGGGGTGTGTGATGATAATAGTAACAACAATATTGAGAAATATGAATGTCCAAAGTTCAGCACATACACTATTCAAGCAGAAATTACAACAACCTGGCAAGCAAGTGAATGTTGTTATTTTCATGCTACAAAGAGGGGTCTTATACTGATCAAATGGTGGCTAGCATGTCCACCTTGCAGAGGGAAGCTGAGTAGAACTGGCTGAGGGACCATCCTTGTCTCCCAACTTTAACCACAAACTTGTTTTAAACACAATACAACACAATTGTCAATATAAATTAAGTTTGTTTGCTTATTGCCCATTCATTTCTTGGTTCTATTTAAGGTGCTCAAGCTAATATTTAAAGCCATAAATGTCTAAGACCCCAAATATTATAAAAACTGCCTCCTTCCCTACAGTCCCACTTGGCTATTAAGATTGGCAGTGTGGTCCATCTTGCTTGTTCTACCATCTCAAATACCTGGGACTGGTGGCATGGGAAAGGACATTCTCTTTGGTAGCCCCTAAGTTGTGGGTCTCCCTCCCCACAGAGGTACACCTGGCAAATTCAGTATGTAGTTTACACTGAGAGCTGAAGACACATTATTTTACCCTGGCTTTTGACACCTGATATGTTTATTTTCATGACCTAGCTTCTTCCCATTATATATCAGATAGGTGGCATCATTGTTATCTGTTTGGCACCTACTGGAAATTTTCTATTTTCAATCAGCCTTTTAAGTGGAGATGTTTATCTCTATCTTTATCCATGTTGGATTTTAAATTGTTTTTATGTGTGAAATGATTTTAGTTTTCTTTTTATATGTGGAACCTACTGTACATACATGATTTAATTGTTGAATATTTTTATTGTTAGATGACTTTGAGGTGTTTCATAGGAAAGGATTAATAAGTGGAAATAAATAAATAGTAAATAAACGCAATACATAAATAATGTATAATTACTTTGAACAGCACACATTTCTCACCACCTAGCCTTACCTGTATTCAAGTTACTCAAGTATGGAGCTTCTTGCTCAGTTCAATGAAAATCAGGATCTACATACTTTTGAAAATGGGTCACCTTCCTACATGTGGTCCAGTCTAGAATAAGAACTTCAACATATATATATGGCTCCTCTCCTATCCTGGCACAATAATGTGTATAACAGATGGCAAAAAGGAGAATAAATTAAAACACTGAATTTCACTCATCCAAATTTAGCCAGATGCTGTAGATCTTTTGTTCTTCTGTTTAATCTGCACAAGTACCCAGAAGAATATCTTCATGAATCTCAGCTCAGCCTTTTATGGATTCCCATTTATGAACAACCAAACAAAAAATGAAGAAACCCTAATGGCTGTTTCTCCTGATCTGGACATGAAAGGTACAGAAAAGATCTACCTCATTAGATCTACCCCATTACCTTCATTTTACACATTTATGTCACTAAACAATGAAATGGAATCTGGAAGGATAAAGCAGGTATGAAAGATGTTCAAAACTGCATGTTTCACACACACACACACACACACACACACACACACACTACCTGTGGAATTTTATATTGATCCAAGATTGTTGCCACATGAAGAGAGACTGGAGAGTCCAACCCACCAATAACTGCTATCAGGTCATCCTGATTGCCACATTTGTAGTTGGGGGGAAATCTGTTTGGTGTGGATAACAGGAGCATTGTGGCATGATAGGTCCACTTTACATTGAAATAGCTGTCATAGATGTGGAAGCCCAAGGTAACATTGGGTAAGAGGTGGAGGTTTTCATTGATCTCCTTCACTGCGAATGCCAAGGCTAGGATGTGTTGGTAATGCTTCGGCACTACTCTAGAACAAGAATTACATTCTGTTAAGCTTCTAAAAAATACAAGTATGTTACGTGTAAGCTTCTTTAAATATTGTTATATATTTTAGTATTTACACAACTTCTTTCTTCATGGCACACTCTTCCACTGTCTCCCAAGATGGCAGGTGTCAACACAATACATTCCTTGATGTAATCTTTCGCATAACATGGTCTACACAAAGGTGAAGCTACCAGAGTGATAAACTTTAGGAAATGATATTGCCTATACCTATATGTGCAGAGATGACAGAACTAAACAGCATCAGTGTTCATCTTCAGAACTGTATGCTAGCCTTTATTGTACAGTTTTATGTTTTATAGCTGTAACCTACTTTGATGTATATTTTTATGACACAGTGGTATATAAACATTTTTATAACTAAATAAAAAAAAATATTGCACAGCATGACTTTTCTTCAAAATGACATTTTCTTGGTAATGACCTTCAAAATTTAAAGTGTTATATAAAAACATATAATCTAAACACAATAAGAGGTGCTGTTTAGTATTTAACTCTAACAAATATACAGTGGTACCTCGGGTTACATACGGTTCAGGTTACATATGCTTCAGGTTACAGACTCCGCTAACCCAGAAATATTACCTCAGGTTAAGAACTTTGCTTCAGGATGAGAAGAGAAATCGTGCAGCGGCGGCACAGTGGCAGCAGAAGGAGGCCCCATTAGCTAAAGTGGTGCTTCAGGTTAAGAACAGTTTCAGGTTAAGAACAGACCTCCAGAATAAATTAAGTACTTACCCCGAGGTAACACTGTACATTTATTCCAGTTATATTCTTATTCTAAATTAAATGTCTTTGGTACCGAGTGCCTTATGAAGATCTTCTGAACAAATCAGAGATGTAGAAAACAATGAAATCACACCAAACAAGGAGACAATGAGCTTTTTTTGTTTCCTTGCTTATCATCAGGAATCAGATTTGAAGGAAGATAGTGGCGACTCTCAGGTGAACAATTTCTACATAATACTTTCTTAGTCACATCTGAAAACAAGCAACTCTTCCTTGATATTTTGAAAGATGGCAATTAGGGTACCAAAATTATGAATGAACGAATAAATAAAGATGAGTAAAGTAACACCTGCTGTATTTTATAGAAGGAGGGGAGCAGAATGAGGGCTTTAACCTGAGATTTTGCCATCTGTGAGATGGAATCAGAAACATTCATGAAGTATAGGGTGATCAATGACTTTTTATAATGATAGATATATAACCAGTAGCTGGGAATCATGAGCAAGATGTTCCATAAGTATAGCAGGTTAAGAAAAGCAGTTCTGAATCAGACCACAGGTCCATCTTTTCCAGTACCCTGTGCTCACAGGGGCCAGATTGATTCCTACTGTTCTATTGTGCTCACCTCCTACTTATGGTCTTCCAACTGAAATGGTAGTATAATTGGGAATTAGCTTTTAAATAATATACCAGGTGTGCAAGACTATCATACTCACCTGCAAAGATAGCAGGAGACAGAGATAAAAGCTTTGCTGGTTACAGGTGCCTGGTTGAAATAAGACACAAAACATCCCTAGCATATCTAATTAGGTCCACAGTGTGTGTGTGTGTTTGCTCTAGAAAACAAGGAGCTTCCTCCCTGCCCCTGGAACAACCTTCCTCAGACCTGAAGCTTTTTCCACAGTCCTAACCCATAAGTCATCATAATGAAATGCAGATCTAAGACTGATTTAAAAAATGAAGGGAAATCCCTTACATAAGTTCTTCAACCAATGCTGGTGGGGGTTCTTCAGTGAAGGATAATTCTTTGGAGACGATGAAGTTGTGAGAAGCTATGCCACCTAGAATGAGCTCCCCTGACTGGTGATACTTGTGAAGCGGAGGGTGTGGATCATGAACATGACACTTCACAATGTGAGCCTTGCACATGTGAGGAAGTTGTGCCAGCAGCAACATCACAAAGGTCTCCATCCTAATTGTAAGGACAAACCTTCACTAGACTTACTTTATCATGTTTCTACTGACAACTCCATTTTTTCAATGGCTGATCTGAATACTCATCTGTATGCAATACACCTGAAACCTGAAGAATAAATACTGTTATTCCTGAACAGGACTTTTTTTCAGCCAGAACTCACCATGTGGGCGCTGTTGCCATTATAAAAGAACAAGGGAGGTGTTCAGGGTAAGTTCCAGCACCTCTTTTTTAGAAAAATAGCACTGGTCCCGAGACATATTTTTTAACATGGCACATAGATAACATCCTTTGCAGTCTCCAGCACTAATACTTGCAAGTGGTTTAACATGTGTCAGAGTTAATTACAGTCTACTTTATAATAACAAAGGAAAATAATTACAAAGTCAAGGTTGAAGTTTTCCCTGTGGAATTACAGAAGATTTCAGAAAATCATGTTTGTCACACCTGGGCAGAAGTTTTCCTTTGTTCAGTTTTCTGCCAAGGAATTCTGATCTTATGAGCAGCTCACAGGATAGTTTTCCATTAGGGTTTGTTTTTTGTTTACTTCCTGAATGGCCGAATGGATTTATCTGCCTTTTAAAAAACTTTTCAAAATACTTTAAAGAATGGGTATTTGGACACACACACACACACACACACACACACACACACACACACATGTAAATGCTATTTTTGTCTATTTTCCTATCATTTTAATGCAGAAACCAGAGAGAACAGACCCATGGACTGTATGTCATCTATAAAAAATGAAATGGGCCCCAGAAATACAGAACAATGATCTACAGCAGCAAAAGAAAGTGTGTGTGTGTGGGGGGGGTGTATCTATCAATATCTATATCTATATCATCTATATCTATTTCTATCTCACTTTGTTGGATAATGTGTGATACTATGTGTACCAGCAGGCAGCAAGAAGGGATGGACAAACATATTAGCAAGGAGGGCAGGGCAAGAATAAAGGGAACATCAAAATGAGCTAGTTGAGAAAAGAGACAACAACACATGGTGTGAGACCTAACTGTGAGGGTAGGGGTAGAAGAGAGATTTTAATATTAGCCTACCTAATTTGCAGTTCTCAAAGCAACATGTAAACTGAAATTTTGTAATCCTTGGAAATTTTCATGAAATATAGTTCTCCAACAAAATAACATTTCCAAATGTGCATATATTAAACAGAAGTTGTATTAAAATGCATTTATTCATGAAAAATGCACACAGAAATACATTGTATTAGGGAGCATGGGAAGCTGCCTTATGCCAAGCGCTATATTTACCATATTGTAGGTTATGTTTTTTCTAGTTTTTGTTCCTGTAGCTTGCTATTTCTATTGCATTATTTTGGATTCCAGGCACTTTGTTGTGTGCATGCAACTTAAGGCCCTGATTCTGAATTAAAATTTAGAAATCAAAATATTTGGTCCTGACATTGACATACTGTGGTCCTCACATTGAGAAAGCACAACCCATTCTATTTAGAATTCAGGATTCATCTGAAGCAGTTGCACAGCCCTACTGATTTGGCAGGAGGTGTCTTTAGCAGTAGTTGCCATTGAAGTGTTTGATGGGCTACATTGGCAGGTATGTGTGAGAAGTTATCCGGTAGCAAAGGTTCAGTGAGAACAATTAATCACTTTAACGGGGAAGTGTGTAGTCTCCAGTCTTGTATTCAATGCTGTGGGACTCATTGGCAGTGTGGGTAGCACCTTTGAGGTCAACCCCTCGAGTTGTGGGGCCCTGGGAAGGGGTGAAGCAGGAAGGCCTTAATCCTCACCTGAGAGGTAGAGACTTAAGGGAATGGGTAGGTGAAACACAACCTAACAGTCTTGTCAAACTGGGCACATCCACAATTTGTTGCAAGTAGGTTTTTTCTTTCAATAAACTTTATTGAAAATATTAAAATGATTACCAAGCAAAAAGTCTTGTCTTCCAAGATAAATACATGTGCAGATGATAAGTTTTCTATGCAATAATCGAAATGGCATCAAAACAAACTGGGAAAATCATTACAAATTTAGATCATGAGTAGTTAACATTCCACACAATTGTCATCTACTGCAGACCTGTTAAATTCAATCAAACAAAAGTAGCCCAGTTTGAGCAAACATGTCCCTTGCCTATTTCCTTGCGTGATCAGGTTATGTTTTATGGTTATAATCCAAAGGGTGATGTTCTGCCATTGATGTATAAACTAACTTCCAAGAGACGTTGTATATCCACAGCTAAACCAAATTATAAACATATGAACAGGAGAGTAGCTAAAGGGGAACCAGAGGGCAAAATGAGATACGTTGCAAGTCAGTTTGCTTTTAAGCAAAATTTTGTTCCATTCCTCTCCACTATAGATAATTCTCTTTTCTTCTAACTAGGCAGGACTTGTAAAACTATAAGGAAGATCTATGCAGGAGCTACAAGCGAAGCTCACTTTACAATTCTGTGGTTTTTTTACAAATTCAAATATCCAGCACGCAAACTATAGCAAAACATGCAGGTACGTAAATGTTTCAGTAACCCCTTCTTGTTAGCTGTTCCCTCTTGTTCAGCTCAGGCCTCAACAAAAGAATGTAACATTTTGGGGAAAATATGCAACCCAACAAACCAGCACTGGAGGCTAAAATAGAAAAACTCTCCACAGCAACCATGTATTTTCCCTTGGAACTCAGATAAGCTGGAATAAATGACAACCAAACACTGCAGAAGACCAACATGCTGAAAGTGATGAACTTGGCTTCATTGAAACTGTCAGGTAACTTCCTGGCCAGGAAAGCTACAGTGAAACTGATAGTGGCCAGCAAGCCCATGTAGCCCAAGACACAATAAAACATAGGTACAGATCCTTCATTGCATTCTAGTACAATTTCTTCAGTAAGTGATTTTGTGTCAATGTCTGGGAAAGGGGGAGTGGTAGCCAGCCACACAGTACAAATGGCTGCTTGAATAAAGGAGCAGGAGAAAACAATGGTGTTGGCCAACCTCTTCCCCACCCACTTCTGCATCCTTGATCCTGGTTTGTTGGCCATGAAAGCCAGAACCACAGTGATGGTTTTTGCCAGCACACAAGAAACAGCTAATGAGAAGATGATGCCAAAAGCAATCTGTCGAAGACACACCACCTTCTTAGGCTGTCCAATGAATAGCAAAACGCAAAGGAAGCAGAGCAGAAGGGAGGTGAGGAGAGTGTAGGTGAGGTCCCTGTTATTTGCTTTGACAATGGGAGAGTTGTGGTGCTTCATAAATGTTCCTAGCACCAGAGCGGTGGTCAAA
The DNA here is from genome assembly GCF_027172205.1 of Podarcis raffonei. Classification (NCBI taxonomy): domain Eukaryota; kingdom Metazoa; phylum Chordata; class Lepidosauria; order Squamata; family Lacertidae; genus Podarcis; species Podarcis raffonei. Next base: position 30,834,270 of record NC_070614.1, on the reverse strand, counting down.
GCAAAGGAAAGAGCGCAACAGGCCAAGCCTATCCCCAAAGGTTCTTCATAAGACAAGAAGATGACAATCTTGTGAAGACAGAAATCCTGTTCTTTGTTTGGATAGCTTTGCTCCATGCATTTGTAGCAATCATTCATGTCTGAAATGAAAAGTTATTGACTTTCTCTCACAAAATCTGAACAGTACATATTGCCGAGTAAGGGAGGATGCAAGAATTGGGGGTGAAGTGAGACACCCATGGGAGCAGCTACCTAATATTTTGTGGCAAACTCCCTCTCAGTATTGGCTCATGTAGACCAGTCTGTCATTGCCCACTCCTCCCCTGGGAATATACTACTGAGTCTTCTTTTTTAGGGGAGCCAAGGTGTGGCTATGGTGCTCCCATTTTCGTTGGGAGTGGTACTGTACCATAAGCAATATAAACAGTATATTCAATAACAATTCTTTGAAGCAGTATAAATGATAGTTCTATATAATTCATTTCTTACCTTTCTGGTCTGAAATCTTCCCTTGAGGACATGGGATGCAATCATAGCAGCAAAATGACTCCCCCTCCTTCACTTTCTTGCTCGAGCCAGGATTGCAGCTTTCACTGCACACAGAAATGGGCCTTACCTAAGTCATAAAGGATACAGTATAGCAATAATCAGTACAATAAGAAATATTTTGTGCTGAATCCATAAAACAAAAAGAACAGAGTGAGAATGAGGAGCTTGGAATCCTTATACTGGGGCCTTTTAAAGTGTCACTATAGTGATGTTTTCCCACTGTTCTACATCATCATGTTGGTAATGTTTGCCTTGTTTCCTGTCTACCGTAAATTATGAACTGTTGTTATTTTCTGATAGGAAGGCAGACGGTAACCTGGGTGTCTCTAAACTGATTGTCACTTGAGTGGGAAAGGAAGATGCAAGTTAGATGGGTAGAATACATGTGATTGGTTGAATCCATTTATTTCTGGTCTTTCCAATGTTGCCACAGTAGTATCAGGTGGGGCTATAGAAAAATCCACATTCTGCAATAGTACTATATGAATGGGTTCAATATAGAGAACTAACTATTGCATTCAGATTAAGGAGATGACACTGCATTATACATATATCTGCAATATATGTAAAAATTGTTTCTAAAGAGACATATACTTTTTCCTTTGAAAAAGTTCTTACATAGCATGCTAAGAGTTGATTAAAATTCCTCAGTCAATAATATCAAGAGGAAAGAACCTTTGGAAGATAATTTAATATGGAAATTTTATTTTATTTTATTTCTTTGGTGTTTTTTTTAACCTTTTCAATTAACACACTCTATTTTATAGCATTCATTGTCCACACTCTATTCATTGTCCACTAAAAATCATTTTACATATCAGAACACAGTGTCAGTGCTCATTCAAACCTGGAGGTCAATCCGAATTGCATACAATTAGATTCTACCTGGTTAAACCAGGTATGCCATGTCACAACATCTTCATTGATGGTGAATAGTTGGTCGGAAGAACCCTGGGGATCCACTGTCCCAACCTTCATCCCCTGAAAGGATTGGTTGGAGAAAATAATCCAGTTGATAATATCAAATCCAGCAACAAGCACCCCATTCTCGTCAAAAGAAATCATGTCCCCAGCACTGTTGTTAAATGAAATGCTTCTCAGAAAATGATGCAGCTAGAATGGAAAGAAAAGGCAAGAGTTTAGAACCTTCTTTAGTGGCATCTTTCAGACTAAATTCAATACCATCAGTTCAGTGATGGCATGAGTGGGTTTTGAGTGGAGGAAGACAGATCAACAAAATTGCATCAGTCTCCACATATAAAGGCAGAAAAAACTATTTTCCATTTCATGGTAAGAGGAAGGGAGATGTAAATGCCAAGATGAAAAAGGTTCTTTGGGGTCTTTCTTAACACACAGGATAAAATACAATGTTGGATAAAACATCAAGGATTGGTTGGAGAAAATAATCCAGTTGATAATATCAAATCCAGCAACAAGCACCCCATTCTCGTCAAAAGAAATCATGTCCCCAGCACTGTTGTTAAACGAAATGCTTCTCAGAAAGCGATGAAGCTAGAATAGAAAGAAAAGGCAAGAGTGCTTTTTTGTTAATTATTTTTATTGATTTCATCTTTTCAAAACAAATTTCCAATATCAATAATAAACATTCCTTTTTCAATTCACCCCCTCCCTGTTGACTTTTCTCAGCTTCCATTTCTGGTTTATTACATCAGATGATACATTCTGCTGTTTGTATATAATACTATATTTTCACATTGTTATATTTCTTGTTTTTTGTAGATGAAGTTGTAAATGTTTATTTAAATCCTGCCAACGAGTCCATTATTTTTTGTTTCTGCGAATATATTGTAAAAGTTTCCCATTCTTTTTCAAAGCCCCTATTGTCCTTTTCTTGCAGTTTGTCCGTTAACTTTGCTAACTCTGTGTAGTTCGTCAGTTTTTCTTGCCATTGTTTTTTAGATGGTACTCCATTCTTCCAATTTTGTGCTATTAGAATTCTTGCTGCTGTTGTAGCATACATAAATAATGTTCTTTTTCTTTCGGCAGCTCTTGTCCTAAAATAACTAACAGAAAAGCTTCTGGTTTTTTTAACAAATGTTATTTTAAACATTTTTTTTTCAGTTCATTGTATATCATTTCCCATTTTTAAAAAAATAATCTTGCAATCCCACCACATATGATAAAATGTACCTTCCCCTTCTTTACACCTCCAACAGTTCTTTTGTTCTGTTTTATACATTTTTGCAAATTTTACTGGTGTGATATACCATCTGTACATCATTTTCATGTAATTCTCCTTCAACCATATGCAATCCTTAAACTTCAAATTCACTTTCCAAAATCTTATCCAATACTCAAACTATTTATTATGGCCTACATCCTGTGCCCACTTAATCATTACTGATTTGACTTCTTCATATTTGGTTTCCCATTCCAACAATATATTATACACCTTCTTTAATAGTTTGGAATTATCATCTATAATATCCTTTTGGAATTTAGAAACCATATAAGTAAACCCTTTCTTATTGTCTTCTTTAAAAACTTCATTTAATTGTCTATGTTGCAACCAACTCTGAAGGTTTTCTTTTATCTCATCATAGTCTTTCAATTTTAACTTTCCTTGTTGTTCTATTAATAAGTCTCTGTATGTTAGCCATGTTTCTTTCATTGTTGAAGTTTTAACTGATAGTGCTTCAATGGGTGATAACCACCACAGAGTTTTGGGTTCCAGTAATTCTTTGTATTTTTCCCATACCTTTATTAATGATTTACTTATTATATGATTATAGAATCCTTTGTGTACTTTAGCTTTCCCATACCACAGGTATGCATGCCAACCAAATCTGTTACCATGTCCTTCCAACTCTATTGTCTCTCTCCCCCCCCCCAATTTTATCCAATCCTGAATCCAAGTAAGACATGCTGCTTCATAGTAAATTTTAAAATCTGGAAGGGAAAAGCCTCCTCTTTCTTTTAAATCTATAAGTATTTTATGTTTTATCCTTGGCCTTTTCACACTCCAGATAAATTTTGAAATAACTTTTTGCCATTTCTTGAAAATATTGGTATTGTCTGAGACTTAGAAATTTGGTCAAATTTGAAGCTTTCCTTGTTGGGTCGAATTGCAGCTATAAAGATGAATGTATTGCCTAGAATGCTGTTTTTGTTTCAAACACTGCAAATTGTGGACAAGATGGATTGTTTCAAGAAGTGGCAGAAAGATATCTCTAGATTTGTCTGGCAGGGCAAGAAGCCCAGAATAAAATTCAAGATATTAACTGATGCAAAGGAAAGGGGTGGATTTGCCCTGCCAGACTTTAAACTTTACTATGAATCAGCAGCATTCTGCTGGTTGAAAGACTGGATGCTTCTTGAGAACACAGACATTTTGGATTTAGAAGGTTTTAATAATGTTTTCGGGTGGCATGCATATTTGTGGTACGACAAGGTTAAAGCACATAAAGCATTTAAGAACCATATTGTCAGGAAAGCTTTGTTCAATGTTTGGATAAGATATAAGGATTTATTGGAAAATAAAACCCCAAGGTGGCTGTCACCAATGGAAGCAAAAGCCCAGAAAAAGCTCAATATGGAGGCCAAATGGCCGAAATATTGGGAAATTTTGGAACAAGAGGGAGATAGACTAAAACTGCAGAGTTTTGAGAAACTAAAAAACAAAGTGCGAGATTGGCTTCATTATTATCAGATAATGGAGGCATATAATTTGGACAAGAAAATTGGCTTCCAGGTGGAAAAATCAAAATTAGAAACAGAACTGTTAGAACCCAAAACTAAGATTTTGTCAAGGATGTATAACTTGCTGTTGAAATGGAATACTCAGGATGAAATGGTGAAATCTGCTATGATTAAATGGGCACAAGATGTTGGACATAACATTATGTTTGCTGACTGGGAACAGTTGTGGACCAGAGGTATGAAATTTACGGCATGTAATGCCTTAAGAGAGAATATTATGAAAATGATATACAGGTGGTACATGACCCCAGTCAAGCTTGCAAAAATATATCATTTGCCCGATAATAAATGTTGGAAATGTAAAGAAACTGAAGGTACATTCTTTCACCTTTGGTGGACGTGTCCAAGAATTAAGGCTTTCTGAGAAATGATCTATAATGGAATGAAAAAGGTGTTTAAATATACCTTTCTGAAGAAACCAGAGGCCTTCCTTCTGGGCATTGTCGGCCAATTGGTGCCAAAGAAGGACAGAACTTTTTTTATGTATGCTACAACAGCAGCAAGAATACTTATTGCAAAGTATTGGAAGACACAAGATCTACCCACTTTGGAAGAATGGCAGATGAAGGTGATGGACTATATGGGATTGGCAGAAATGACTGGCAGAATCCGAGACCAGGGAGAAGAGTCGGTGGAAGAAGATTGGAAGAAATTTAAAGACTTTCTACAGAAATATTGTAAAATTAATGAATGTTAGAATGATGTTGGATAGAAATTAAGTGGTTTCCAGCTGTAATGCTTTAAGAGAACATGAAAAGAGGGTTATAAATAGGTAATAAGATAATGGTAAGGATTTGCTGAACCAACAATTTGTGGTGGAATACAAAAAAGGGAGGTATGAGGAGGTCTGGGAAACAAGCTAAAGGAAAATAAGCAATGGAAAATTTGTGTGTTTTTAATTATTTTTATTTTGTATTTTTGTTATTCATTTTTTTCATTTTATTGTAATACTTTAAAAAATCTTAATAAATATCTTATTAAAAAAACAATATTGGTATTGTCTGAAATAGGAACAATATTTTTGGTAGTACATTCATTTTAATTGCTGCAATTCTTCCTAAGAGGGAAAGATTCATCCTATTCCATATTTCTAGATTCCTTTTTATTTCATTCCCAACTTTTTCATAATTACCTTTGTAAATACTGAGGTTCTTTGTCGTCAACCATATTCCTAAGTATTTTACCTTTTCGTGGATTTCTATATCTATAGATTCCGATAGCTCCTTCTTTACTCTTTCTTTAAGATTTTTAACTAACAATTAAGTTTTAGTTTTATTGAGTTTAAATCCTGCCACCTGTCCAAACTTCTAAAACATTTCTAATACTCTAGGGAGAGAATTCTTTGGATCCTCTACTGTAATAACCAAATCATCAGCAAAAGCTTTCAATTTGTGCTCTTTTTTATTATTCTGATTCCTGCCCCTCTTTGTCAGCCCTGATATTTCTGGATAAAACCTCCAAGACCAGAAGTTATATCTGAATCTTGTTTTGGGATTAATTTTATAAACGCCTTTAAGAAAAGGCAAGAGTTTAGAACATTCTACAGTGGGATCATTCAGACTAAATTCAATACCATCAGTACAATGATGGCATGGGTAGTTTCTGAGAGGAGGAACACATCAGTGTTCACAGATAAAGGCGGAAAATATGGAACTATTTTCCACCTGATGGTAAGAGGAAGGGAGATGTAAATATGAAGATCTTTGGGGTCTTTCACAACACACAGGATATAATACAATGTTTGATGAAATATTAGCCCATTACCTGCCACAGGTCTTGAGTCTGATCTGTCCATCTTCCTCCATCCACCACTGCCCTCTTTTTAAGACTAGATGAAGATACAGTTTGTAGAGCATGTGCCATGACATAGACAGCATTATAGATACTGTAGCTGTGGCCAGTCATGCTCATTTCAAAATAAGTGCCAGGAAGGCTCTCCAGCTTTTCATCCCCTGTGCAAATGTTCCCTTGCACCTTGTCAACCAAGATATTTGGGAATACACAGTCAAAGGCCTGTTCCCAGAAGTGCCTGATAAAGCTGTCTCCTTTTATGCTGGAAGGGCTTCTGCTCTCAAGGAAAGTTTTAAATCCTGATAGATTATTGGAGTGAAATGTGAAGGACAGAGCACCATGGAGTATCTGTGTATCCCAAGTCCTTTGATAGACCAATGAGACAAGCTCCATCTGGGCTGTCATTATCCATACTTTGCCTTTTGGTTTGTTGGAGTCATGTTGTAGGTGTGACAGATATGGCAACCATCTCAAATACATAACAGAGTAAGATTCTCCAGAAGCCACCAATACATTTGTTTGAGAGTCCATGATTTTATCATGTATTCTTGCCCCATCTTCCATCATGCTTCCCATTTCAGTGACAAAGGATAACATGGGGCATCTCTCTATGAAGGCAAAACAGATGCCTCTCTGGGACAACCTTGGAAGCACACTTTGCAGAAATCTTTCTCCACTGTCATTATCCATCACAATTATCCCAATCCACCTCCACCTGAAATGCAGAAGCAAAGAGAGAATCCCTTCATACTGAAGGGCTTCCTCAGGGACCAGCTGGTAGAACAAAAGGCCTGGGACTTTGTCATGCATCACTGGAGCTGGGCCATATATTAACTAAAGAGAGAGATGTGGAATGGAGGGGGAGGTGGTGATGATAATAATAATAATAGTAACAACAACATTTATTGCGAAGTTTCAAGTGTCCAGCATTCAGCACAAAATAATGCAAGCTGGCAAGCAAGTGAATATTGTTATTTCCATGCTATAAAGAGAGTTCTGATACTGATCAAATTTTATGTCCACCTTGCATCAGGAAGATAACTGGCTGAGGGAATAACTGCATTGGGGAGTACTTTTCCCCCTTTAATCACGCAATGTTTTAAACCCAATGCAACACAAGCAGTCAGAAGAAAAGAATCTAAATATAATGTAAGCATGTTTGCATGTTGTCATTTCTGAGCATTAAAACCACAAATAATTTATACAGTGGTACCTCGGGTTACATATGCTTCAGGTTACAGACTCCACTAACCCAGAAATAGGGCTTCAGGTTAAGAACTTTGCTTCAGGATGAGAACAGAAATCGTGCTGTGGCGGCGCGGCAGCAGCAGGAGGCCCCATTAGGTAAAGTGGTGCTTCAGGTTAAGAACAGTTTCAGGTTAAGAACGGACCTCCGGCACGAATTGAGTACTTAACCCGAGGTACCACTGTATCTCTAATACATGAAAGACTGCCTCCTTCCCTATAGTTTCCTCTTGAGTGTTAAGACTGACAAGAGGGCTCTGAAAAATTGGCAGAGGAGCCCCTCTTGTTATTTCTGCAACCTCAGCAGCTCTGGGACTTATGGCCTGACAAAGTGCATTCTACCTGTATTCAAGTTATTCAAATTCTGAGCTTTTTGCTCAGTCCAGCTAAAATCAGGATCTACTTTTGAAAATTTGGGTACCTTCCTACAGGTGGTCCATTTTAGATTCAGGACTCATGTAGCTCCACTGCCAGATTTATGTATAAGCTAATCAAGCTATAGCTTAGGGCCCTACTTTCTTGGGGCCCCCCAAAAAAATTGAGGGGGAAAAACTGGATATACATTTCTAAAATATAAGATAAAAAAAAACAAATAAAATAACAGTGTTTTGTTATGTGCAAATGGCTTTAGATACCTATTAGGTCCACAAGTTGCCACACAGCATATATTCAACACAAAAACCCGCAACAATTTGTTGTTGACAAAGGACAGCTGGGCATATAAAGGGCCCCATTACCTTCAGAAGCTTAGGGCCTCATCAAGCCTAAATCCGGCCTTCTTATCTCACCACAGGAGTGTTTATAACAGATGACCAAATAAAATAGAGTTTGAATTAAAACCTTAAATTGCACTCTTATCCAAATTGGCCAGATGCTGTAGATCTATTCTTCTGTTTGAACTACATGAGTACCCAGAAGATTTTTTTCATGAATCTCAGCTCAGCTTTTTCTTTTTCTCATTTATGAACAAACCAACACAAAATAAACAAACCATAATGGCTGTTTCTCTTCGTCTGGACATGACAGGCACAGAAAATATCATAGCTACCTCATTACCTTCATTTTACACAATTATGTCACTCAACAATGAAATGGAATCTGGGAGGATAAAGAAGGTATGAAATAAGTTCAAAATTTCATGTTACACACAAACTTACCTGTGGAACTTTATATAGATCCAAGATTGTTGCCGCATGAAGAGAGATTTGACAGTCCAGTCCACCAATAACTGATATCAAGTTATCCTGATTGCCACATTTGTAGTTGGGGAAAAATGTATTCAGTCCAGATAAATGTAGCATTGTGGCATGATAGGACCACTTTGCAGTGAAATGGCTGTCATAGATGTGGAAGCCCAAGGTAACATTGGGTAAGAGGTGGAGGTTTTCATTTATCTCCTTTACTGCAAATGCCAAGGCTAGGATATGCTGGTAATGCTTCGGCACTACACTAGAACAAGAGGTATATTCTGCTAAGCTTTGCACAAATATCACAACTGTGTTATGCATAATCTCCTTTCAATATTATTATTCATTATAGGATTTACACAACTTCTGGAGGCATTCCTTAGCATAACATGGTCTACACAAAGGTGAAACTACCAAACAGAATTAGCCATCATCTTCAAGAAGTGAGGTGATAGTACTAAGCAACATCAGTGATCATCATAAGAACATTTTATCTTGCTCTTATTGTATGGTTTTATGTTTATGGCTGTGAATCACTTGATATATATTTTTTCAATGACATAGTGGTATATATTCTGAGATTCTTGCATTGCTGGGGTTGGACTACATGAGCCTTGGCGTCCCTTCCAACTCTAAAATTCTATGATTCTATGAATTTTTATATATAAATATTTAAATAATAAAACATAACAGCCCACCCTTTCTTGGTTTGTTATTTCTTTTCCAAACAGCAAGAATCAAATATGAAGAAAGGTGGCGGCGGCTCTCATCTGCTGAACAATTTCTACACAATAATTTCTTAGTTACATTTGAAGATAAGTAAGTGTTGCTTGATATTCTGAGGGATGGCTACTAGGGTACCAAAAATGATAAATGAATCAGAACTAACCCTGTTATCAAATGAATAAAGTAACATACACTGTATCTATTTTTTTAAAAAATCCCAAAAATGTGACTGAGAATGAAAAAAAGTCTAGATAGCATTAGGAAGTGTCACAAAAATCACTATACCTGTTAAAATGGGATGTCTTAAAAACAATGCATATAGACCAGGGGTCAGCAACCTTTTTCAGCTGGGGGTCGGTCCACCGTCCCTCAGACCATGTGGTGGGCCAGACTATATTAAAAAAAAAAATGAACAAATTCCTATGCCCCACAAATAACCCAGAGATGCATTTTAAATAAAAGCACACATTCTACTCAATCCAGACCGTCTGCGGGCTGGATTGAGAAGGTGATTGGGCCACATCCAGCCCACGCACCTTAGTTTGCCTACCCCTGATATAGATGGAAAGATGGAAATGATGATATTGAAACTCATTGCTGTATCTACAAAAGATAGTTCACAGAAAATGTGAAATGTGAAACAAAATGAACTACAAATTGAGCACGTCTTTTGCTGTCAGATGGCCCCGTTAAAAGACAGGTTGTGGGTATCAAGGTTACAGAAACATGCACCTCAGTGCTTGGAGATTTATTGCTGCTAGGAGTAAATTGTACTGGCCTGTAGGGACCTATTGTGAGTATCCAGTTCATCTGTACATTTGTGTGAGAGTCCTGCTGATGAGAAACACCTTTAGTAAATCGAAGAAATATTAAAAGGATGCTGTTATGATCCAAAATACAGTATTTAGGCTGAAATAGAATTCACATGTACTTGTCAGTGAGATGCACTTGAGATTCTCAGTAGACATGGGTAGGGTTACACTACAAACAGAGTTGTGTTGTGAATTTCTAATTCTTCACAGGGTGGGAACTGAATGCACTTGGTATTTTTTGTAACGCTAAATACTCTTTGGAAGTTCCAAGAAGAATGAGTTTGATTATGCCCAGTGCTATTTTTCCCTTGTTCTCTTATACTGGCAATGATGCCCACTTGAGAGATGTCAGAACTGAGTTCTGGTGAGTTTCGGCTGGAAAAAAGCCCTGATTATTCCCAGATATGATTAAGAATGTATGAGTTGCATCCAGTTACATTATACTTAGGACAGACCCATTAAAATGAATGGGCACGGAGTATAACCAAGTTGGCCACAACCCAATGTTTTGGAGGCGTATTTTGTGTTTTAATATTTGCTGTGCTACTGTGTCAAGAAAAAAAAAGAAAAGAAATTCATGAGTGAAGACAGGGATGAAGATGTATGATGACATAGAATAACCACAGGAAAAAAATAGAATGAAAACTGTGATCAAAGCCAGTTGGAAAGAATGCAGGAGGACATGTGAGCAGAACACTCTCTTTTTCAGCAGACAGTTGTGGATGGTAATTTTTAATACCTGCATGGATTACTTGTATCCAGGTACCAGGTAATGTCAGAATACCCTTCATGTGACACAGAAAGCGGTGGAAAAATGAACAAGAAACAGCAGGAGAAAGTACACCTCTTTTTCAGCAGCACCCTCAATTGCACCAACATTTTCTTCTGTCCAATCCAATAAGTCACGTCTCCGGATCAGGAACTCTCAAAGTGATTACTTGGGTAACACAAGGGAATGAAGGAAGGAAAATAGCAAGGGTACTACTACAGCTTGTCAATCAGCTACTTAACCACCATATAAGCCCAGACCAACTGGGGACCAGGTTACCTGAAGGAGTGCCTGCCCCGAACAGACCTTTCAGACCACATAGGTCACATAGGTTACTTGTGGCACTGTATTATACAAAATCAGCCCTGAGTGCTCACTGGAAGGACAGATTGTGAAGCTGAGGCTCCAATACTTTGGCCACCTCATGAGAAGAGAAGACTCCCTGGAAAAGACCCTAATGTTGGGAAAGATTGAGGGCACAAGGAGAAGGGGACAGCAGAGGACGAGATGGTTGGACAGTGTTCTCAAAGCTACCAGCATGAGTTTGACCAAACTGTGGCAGGCAGTGGAAGACAGGAGTGCCTGGAGTGCTCTGGTCCATGGGGTCATGAAGAGTCGGACACGACTAAATGACTAAACAACAACAACAACAATCATATAAAAAAATCATCTGTCATACAAAAGGCACCATCTATTAGTTGCTTCGGATGTCTTGTTATCATTCTGCCTAGGCTCTTCCCAACCCATGAGATTGGATCCTGTTAGTTCGGAATTCCTGTTTTTACCTCTTACTGGTTTTATAATGCAGTTTTACTGCCTTTTCTATACTGTTTTGTGGAATTAAAAAAATAGCAGGGTGTTAGTTTTTTAAATAAAAAAAAATTAAATAATTTTTAAAGAAATCCTTACGTAAGCTCATCGGATAATACTGGTGGAGGTTCTGTACTGAAGGTTAGTGAACTGGAGACAATGAAGCTCTGGGAAGCAATAACACCAATGATGAGGTCTCCTGACTGATGATACTTGTCAAATGGAGGGTGAGGAAAATGAACACTGCATTGAATATTATGAGCCTTGCATGCCATGTGAGGAAGCAGAACCAGCACCACCAGCACTAATAGGACCATCCTAGAATCCAAATACAAATCTTCATTTGATAAACTTTTTTATTCTCCCTCCCCCCCGCATCTGTAGCTGAATATTAAGGCTGCAATCCTAGACATACTTTCTTGGGAGTAGGTCTCATTGAACTCAATACGGCTTACTTCTGAGTAGGCATGTATAGGATTGCAGTATAAGAGTCTCTATGGTCACAATTTGATTTGAGCATTCATTTAGTGTACTGATAGGCTTAAAGACAGGAGTATAAATCTTCTTTGTTCCTTTTCTTATTTCTAAATGGTATTAGGTATATTTATATTTCACAGTATTTGCTACTCATTTAGCTAGTGGTCACTAAAACACCTCGGTTTTGTTTTGTTTTTTACAAGCAGCAAAATAATTACAGCTCTTTTGATAATTAAAGGAAAGACAATCACCAGATCCAGGTTTGAAGATTCCCTGTGGAATTGCAGAAGAAAATTTGTTTTTCACAGGTGAACATTTTCTCCCACCCAAGACAGGAATATTTCTATTTAGAATTATCCACAGAAAGAGAATGTCATCACAAATTACAGTACTGTGGTATGCGACAGAGAACAGGAACATACTTGTTGCTGATGAAGCATGGGTTAGAAATTGAATAATAATCACTCTTGCTCAGTTATTGTTCCATTCCAACTCATTGTATGTATTTACATATTTTTAGCAGCTTCATAAAAAAATCCAATTTAAATTGAATGTCTTTAATACACAGTTTTATGTAAAATCTGAACCATTTAATTATAAAATATTTTTCAATACATTCATCCATAAAATGCACATTTTGTCTGCATCTTTTATGTCAAATATCTGTACTGCAGAAGGTAGGAGTAGCCAACTTTTATGCATTGCTGACTGACCAGACATGGCCAACAGCTAATGCCCATCCGGCTGGCAAGGCTCTGCCCTTCAGCAGGGCCTCCTACCGGCCCATCTGAAGACAGTATTTGGGTGGAGATTCCTAGATTCTGCCAGCTGGGGAATTCCCCTAAGGGCTGGCAAGACAATGTGGGCCCTAGCTGCTGTGCACTGTGGGCAGAGGTGAGGTGTGCAACTAGATAAGCCCATTTTTTGTATAGAAGCTGTATCAAAAAATCTGGAAAATTGCATAATTATACTGAAAACTGTCCTGTGATCATCGAATGAAGGGTGGTATAGAAAATTAAGAAATAAAGTAAATAAATAATTGAACTGAGAGTTGAATTTCAATTCACTAGAAAGCTTGAGCATGTTGGCCAACTGTGAGAAGTGGACCAAATAATTTTGTCACCTCCTCTACTGTTCAAGGTTTATAGCAACCCTCCCATTCCTTTACTCCCCATCACATATATCTGTTTGTAATAGCACAGAGCAGGAAAAAGCTCAAGAGGCATAGTAGCATTTTTAACATACTTTTAACAGAGCATAGCCCTCTCTTGCTTTGATTGTTGGCCACTCAGATTACCTGCTGCTATTCCTGATGGTAGAGAGTAATTATTCTGCATTGTTTCCAAAACAATACATAATGAAGTTCTACTCAGAGCCCCAGATTTCAATGCCATAGAACATTTGGGTAAGCATTTTGCTGCCAAATATCTTTAAGGCAGGTTCAATTAGCTGCCCTCCATTATTGTAGTATAACTTCATTAATGCCCCAATGGTTTTCTGTGTCTTTACTTTAACTGCATCCATATGACACTTCCAAGGGAGGGTTTCATCAAAGAGAACACCCAGGTATCTAAATGAAAGAGTTTCTTCTATAATAATTAATTAATTTTATAATGAATGATTTTAGAGTGTTGTTTATGCTGTACTTTTGTACTGTTTTATTGTTGTTAGCCGCCCTGAGCCCGGCTTCGGCTGGGGAGGGCGGGATATAAATAAATTTATTATTATTATTATTATTATTATTATTATTATTATTATTATAGCCTGCTGATCCAGGAATCATCTTATGAACTGCCCTGAGATCTTCGGATGAGATCTCCAAAAGATTTTTGAGACAGAATCAGAGAGTAAAGAAAACCACTAAATCATCTAATCAAGGCTGGGAAAATTCTGATCCTAATTACTAAAGAGGGGGTGTATACTATATCAGTAAAAACCATGGGAGCAAGAATGCAACATTGCTTCACTCCTCATAATGTCTTAAAAGCAGTCATCATTCTACCATTTAAACCTACTCTGACCCTCATTTCTGTGTTGCCGTATACTTCTGGGATGGAAGTTTGCCATTTTTATATTACATGGTGTTTCAACAACTACGAAAATATTCTATATTGAGAGAGAAATGTTCGCAAACCTTAGGGGTCATGGACACACATATGGATTGCAGACTATGATAACTAGCAGTGCACATTATTTGGGCACAACATTCAAGTCTTTCTTTTCATCAACTGTTCCCTGCTGTTCAGCTCAGGCTTCAACATAATTATGTAACACTTTGGAGAAAATATGCAAACCAGCAACCCAGCACTGGAAGCTAAGATGGCAAATATCTCTACAGCCACCATGTATTTTCCATTGGAGCTCACATAGCTTGGAACAAAGGACAACCAAACACTACAAAACACTAGCAAACTGAATGTGATAAACTTGGCTTCGTTGAAACTGTCTGGCAACTTCCGAGCAAGGAAAGCAACAATGAAACTGATAATAGCCTGAAAGCCCAAATACCCCAAGACACAGTAGAACATAGCCACAGACCCCTCATTGCATTCCAGTACAATTTCTTCAGGCGTGGAATTATTGTCAACATCAGGGAATGGTGGAGTGGTTGCCCACCATATAGAACAAATAACTGCTTGGATAAGGGAACAGGGGAGAACAATGAAAGTGTCCAGCTTTCTCCCCGCCCACTTCCTCATCTGGGATCCTGGCTTGGTGGCCATGAAAGCTAGAACCACTGTGATGGTTTTTGCTAGGACACAGGAAACAGCCACTGAGAAGATCATGCCAAAAGTTGCTTGTCGGAGGAGACATGTCACCTTCTGAGGCTGTCCAATGAATAGCAATGCAGAAAGGAAGCAGAGGAGGAGGGAGAGGAGAAGAGTGTAGGTGAGCTGCCGGTTGTTGGCTTTGACAATGGGAGTGTTGTGATGCCTCAAAACCAATCCTAGCACCATAGCCGTAATCAAAGAAAAGGAAAGAGCCAAAGATGCTAAACTGATTCCCAAAGGTTCTTCATAAGACAAGAAGCTTATATCCTTGGGAACACAAGAATCCTTATATTTGTTTGGGTGGTTTTCATCTGTGCATTCATGACAGTCATTCATATCTGTGGGAGAATATCTTTTTAACATGCCAGAACTTTTCTACATATTAGAATATACATATTAATTTTATTCAGTTGCATTCTTAAACTACTTAATATTTTAGAAGAAACACTATACATACATAAATAGAAAAACAAATATGAAACCAATCTGAAAAAAAGAAAAATGAAAAGAAACAGGTGAATGAAAAAGAAACAGGTGAAACTGTACTACAGAAGTAACAGGGTCCATATTTATAGGGTAAAATACCACATATTCTCTTCAAATTACAGACTGAATTAAGAATAGAGTTATTGTCAGCGACAAACAGGAGTCTGAGGGGGCAGAGGAGGCTGGTGAGGAAGAGGATCATCCGAGGAAGGAGACAGTGTTTTGTCGGGTCCTCTTGCACCTGTAAGGCAGCTGCCGGGGTGGAGGAAGAGGGGAGTCATAAGGAAGAGACCAGGCAGGCAGACACAGGAAAAAAGGAGGCAGAGGAAGATCTTCAGGAAGGGCTGTAGGAAATCGTGAAGTCATGTGTTCAGCATTCACTCTGCCCTTCTTCCTGATAGGTCTGGAGGCCAGTTCCCTGCTTGTCAAATGCTCTCCCTAGGAAGGCTCACCTGCCAACTTTGTTACATATCTTTAAGCACCAGGCAAAAATATTCCTCCTCTCCCATGCCTTTGCTAATTGAACAATATATGACCTTTTAAACTGTGGGGTTTTGTTTTCATTTGTTACTATGGAATGTATTATTGTGTTTTTATATTGTAAACTGTGCTGTGATCCTGGAATGAAGGGCAGTATAGAAATTTAATGATGGTGAAGAAGAAGGCAGCATAGGGGATGGGGTCACACAGTTGCATTAACTGTCTGAGACAGAGCACAGGTATGCAGAGGTAGATTGCCTAGACAGCTAGTTAGCAGGAAGTAGTGTGTAAATCCTTTGCACCTTAGGAGCTGAGTGCTTTCCTAATAAAGAACTAAAATGTCATTAACTTGTCTTCATCAGTCTAGGTTTGTTCAGGACAGTTATGTTAACACCACTCCCTAAATATATTTTGATTCAATCAAATAACTATGATGAAGAGATGGTGATTAATTTTCATATCCAAAATTGTCAACTTTTTTTGCAGGCTAATCTTAACTTTGAAAAATGAAAAGGGCTCTTTGCTTGGGCTGTTTACAAGAAGAAGCTTTCAAAGAGCCCTGTTCAGCTTTATGCAAGCCCCTATACTGCAGCCAGACTCACAGAGCTTGAAGTCAGTGCCGACCAGCTGATAGGACCTGACATAAGCTTTCTCTTTTTGCTTGGACCAGCTGTACTACAGAGTTCACCATGTGGCATTCCATAGCACAGCTGATCCCAGATAGTTTGCTCTCACCACCAACCAGCTGCTTTTTGGCAACAGTGAGCCCCACTTTAAGGTTCCCAATTGTACACTGGCAACACAATTTATTCTGCCCCTTATCTGACATCACCTGTTGTATCAGGTATTGAGCAGGTTAATGTCATTTGGGGAGAATGGCCTCAAGGTTACTTGCTTCAAAGAAGAATTCACACCCTCCCACAGCCAAGACCTCAGCTAGATGTGATGCTGCACATGTCATTTGAAATTGCAAGATTTCTTTCATTCATGTGAATGATCAGGATCATAATGTGCAAGGTGAGTACAGTCAAACCTCGGTTGTCAAACATAATCTGTTCTGGAAGACCCTTCGACTTCTGAAATATTTGATATCCGAGGATCCAAGGGCGGTCGAAAGTCAATGGAGAAAAAAGGGGGGGAAACTTTCAGCATTCGCAAGTTGAAACGTATGATAACGGAGGCGTCTGGGAACTGAGGTTTGACTGTATTATCCCTTTAAAATCCTGCTATGATCTTAATAAGAACTCCCCCTAGTGTGGAAGGAGATTAAATACTGGTCCACATGGCTAGAAAGATTCCTCACCACTGCTTTATATGTATGTTTTACAGCTGATGCACTCATTGAATGTTGGAGTATATTTCTTACCTTTCTTATCTGAAATCTTCCCTTCAGGACAGGGGATGCATTCATAGCAGCAGAACGGTTCCCCTTCCTTCACTTTCTTGCTAAAACCAGGATAGCAGCTCTCACTACATACAGAGTGAGGCTGAACCTAAACCATAAATGAAAGAGGACAATGACTATTTTGAGAATAATGATCTTAGACACTTGAAAGTACTGGGCCCTTACACTGTTTGTGAGGAAGTTTGGGGCTGTTACTCAATGTGTTATACAACCATTCTAATATTGGACATGCTGGGAATGTTGTTAATAGTGCTGTGCCCTGACTTTGCATGTAACCTCAATGCTGAGCTGAGGGAACCCCTTGGACAGATAACTGAAGTAGGATCTCTTCAAAGCACCCCAAAGTGAAGCAGAGGCCTCTAAAATGATTCTGCATAGACCTTGTGTCTGCAAAAACTGAAACATTTGTTCTCAAACTTGCTACAATTTCTACCCCCCTTCTCCCAAAAAACAAGCAATTGTGGTGAGGGGGGGGTTCTGAAGAACACCTGACAGGTTCAGGGTGGGGAGACTCTTTGTGACTGACAGGTCTAATTCCTAATGAGTGGTAATGCATTTATCATGGCTTTTTCAATCACTGTGCTTTGGAAAAGGGCAGTGTCAGCCCATACATGAGGCAAAACAAGGTCACTGCTTCAGATGGCAGGATCCAAAGGGGCAGCAGATTTGACCTCCAGGAAATGCGTAGCACACTGCAGCTGCTGTGCACTATGCATTTGAATCCTCATTATATAAGTTTAGGAATATCAGAAAGGAAAACCAATCAATCAAGCTCCGTTCTCTCAAACAGTAAAGGATACCCCTTTAGGGGAAAATAAACTGTAGATATGCTTCTGAAATTAAGCATGGTCCATCCCCTCAGAGTGGAATGATATGCCTGCAAATAACAAAGACTTCTGTCAAAGATGAAAAAGACAGTTTTAAATAGTTCATCTTTCTCCCTGAGTTGAATAACATCCAATGACTGCAGTTCCACAAATTACAAGAAGAAGGGAAAAGAGGTGCCTATGCAGGTAATCCTCCTCCATTCTCTTGCTAATGAATATATTGATCAATACATAAACAGTACAGAAGTCTTTGGGGTTGTTCTTTTTTGCCTTAATAACTGTTTTTACAGATGAAATTCAGTATTTTTCAAGGGTCGACCACTATCAGATGAAATCAGCTTTGCATACCAGGTAAGGGCCCTTAATAAAATAGTGGTAGACCATCCAAACAGCCAGTGCCTACCTGGTTAAATGATCTGGGCCAAGTTATGACCTTCTCATTGATGGTAAACCTTTGACCCTGGGGAGCCAGGGGATCCATCATTCCAACTCTTACTCTATGATAAGAATGGTTGGAGGACTTGACCCAGTTGATAACATCAAACCCAGCTGTTAACTCCCCATTCTTGTCAAAAAAAATCTTGTCTCCAGCACTGTTGTTAAATGTGACACCACGTAGAAAGAGATGGAGCTAGATTGAAAAGGACAAGAAAAAAGTTTAGAAAAGGTTGTAATTTGATCTTGGAAACTGAAGAGTGGTAGATAAGTGCTCACTATTTTCGACCCAGAGTTTGCAGGAGGATGCACTACATGAATCAGCAAAATTAGAATGATGTATATACTATGGGTGGACACAGCCCATGTCTCATATTTGCCATTAGCTCAATCCAGAGGACTCAGTCAGTTTGGCCCATGCTTTCATCATCACCATCATACCAGTATGGCTGGAAGATGAGCAGAAAGAAGCACATGTTGCATCTGCTACCCTCACTCTGTGAGCAGAGTGGGATCAATTCTGTGGGGTGCTTCTTCCAAAGTGACTTTTCTGCAGGGAAGCCTCTTGTAAAAGTGCACCCTCCATCATGCATGATAAATCTCATTGCTGTTGCATTGAGGCATTGATCCCAGGGGCTGCTGCTTCACAAGTGGCTTTCCTGCAGGGATGTCAGATGCACAGACCCCTCTGAATAGGACTGATTTGGCTCCAGACTCAGCTGACTCCAGCAAGTTTATGGAACAAATCTCTGTGTTGAGCTCCACCTAAAGTCGGCACTGAAAGCAGTGCTTTTTTCTGGGGAAATGCAGGGGGACGCATACCCCTAAATGTTTTGTGAATCTAAGTTTGGCCTCATTGAGGGGCAGTATTTCAATATGAGTAAGAAAATGAGAGTACCCCTAAACATTTTTTTTTTAAAAAAGCACTGACTGAAAGTATATACTAGAGATGAGGGAAATTGCAGCCTTTCAGATGTTATACTCCATTATCCTTAACCATTGCCCATACTGGCAGACAGTGAACAGAGCGGGACTTCAATTGTGTCTGGAGCGTAACAGGTTCCCCATACTGTATATGGTGTAAAAAGTTAGTAAGGTGATAGAGGAAAAGCCACAGTTGGTGAATATTTCGAGCGGAAGAGTCCAGAGATTGAATCATTTTTGAAGAACAGAGGAATCAACTCTACCCCTCTTCAGATATGATTGACCTAAGAGACAACATAAGGAGAGCACAGCTGTTAAGAGGCAAGGCCAGCACACCAATGAGTTTAGGTGAGGAGATTGCCTCAGGCATCAGGATCCACAGGAGCAACAGATTTAGCCTCCAAGGCAGAGCTTTCCAAACTTTAATGCTGGTGACACACTTTTTAGACATTTCGCGACACAGTAATTCAGTTTTACTAGCAAACCGGAGGTTTAACTAACCCCTTATAAGAGATAGGGACACATACATAAATTGTAAAAGTGAAATGTATGGGGACACAACATATCTCTTGATCTGCACACTCCTGATCAGGGAGGAGCACAAGGAACGTTCGTATGGCACACCTATATGCTGCAGCCAACACATTAATGTGTTGCAACACACAGTTTGGAAAGCTCTGCTCCAAGGAATGCAACACCTGCAGCTGCACCATGTTCCTTGCAGGCTAGATTCAATTTTTTTGAGCCAAAGCAGCAAAGGCAATTATAGACATTTCTCTCCCCCTCTCTAATCCCCAGCACATGGGTACAAAATCAATTCTAGATGCTTATCCAGTTCTCCAGAACATATTTCAGATTGTTTTGGAGGTGAGGCACTGCAGAAGGTAAGGAAATCCCCCTCCCTGCGAAAATCCCCTTCCCTGCTCATCCTCCAATAACAGATCCCGCCAACTGGATCAACAGTGCTTGGGGGCCCAACTGTTGCCTTCCCCAAACACTGGTGGGTCTCACATTCAGAACACTGAAGAAAGCTTGCAGCTGTTTCATGGCCATTTCCTTGACCAATTTATCTGTTTTTAAAATGATGTGGCCATGTTAGAATTCATAATGCTATCGAATGGAATATTATTCCTCACAACAATATTCAAGAGTTTGCTTAAAAGAGGAAAAGAATAATATTAAGATTCTTTATTGTTGTGGACTCGTTAAATAGTGGTTTTATTTTTTTATTTGTTGTTGATTTGCTAATTATAAAATCTAATCAAATATGTTAGATTATGTCAAAGATATTGTTTCAAAAAGTGTGTTTTGGTTTTATATAGTCAAACTATTAAAAAAAATTTAGCCTGGGAGTTGATGCCACAATTACTCATAAATTGATCCCGATCCATTCAGTTTTACATTATGATAGTAAACTTGGGTTTACAAGTTGGAGATGGCAATTAGAGAAAACACATTATGTGGTATCATTTCCAATCAATGTCAAGAGGAATGAAGGTGAAAGTGTGAGCACAAAGAGTGAGTCACAAGGTGATGTTCAGTCTCTTACCTGCCAGCACTGTTGAGTCTGAAGCTTCATTCCTCCTCTATATCTGACTCTGGATATAGACATAGCATGCAAAGCGTGGGCCACAGCATAGACAGCATTGTAGATGCTATAGCTGTGGCTAGTCATTCTCATTTCAAAAAAAGGTCCAGGAAGGCTCTCCAGCTTCTCCTTCCCAGTACAAATATCTCCCTCCACCTTGCCCCCACCTGTAGGGAATTCACAAACAAAAGCCTGTTGCCAAAAGTCCTTGATAAATCCATCTCCTGTTACGCTGGAAGGGTTTCTGTCCTTAACAGCCTCGGAAAATGCTGGGAGGTCATTGGAGTGAATTGTAAATAACAGAGAACCATGGATTAGTTCTGTATCCCATGTCTTCTGATAGACAAATGAAGTGAGCTCCACCTGGGCTGTTGCTATCCATACTTTGGGTTTATTTGCCACATCTTCTAATTCTGATAGATAGTCAAACCATCTATAAATTGTCAAAGAATAAGATTCACCATGGATCACTATTACATTGGCATTGCTGTCCATGATTCTGTCGCGTATTTTTGCCCCCCGGACAAACATTTCCAAAATTTCTGTGACTAACGTTGGTCTGGGAATTCTTTCTATGTAGGCCAAACAGATACCACTCTGGGCAAAAAGTGGAACTACACTTTGCACAAATTGTTCTCCATTGTCAGTTTCCATAACACTGACCCCAATCCACATCCACCTGAAATGTAGAAGCAAAGAGAGAATTCCCTCATACTGGAGAGCTTCCTTAGGGACCATCTGGTAGAAGGAAGCACTTGACACTTTACTATTCATCACTGGAGCAGAGCCATATATAAGCTAAACAATGTTTGGGCAGAGAAGAGAAAGAATTTGAATGACATTGTTTTAACAATACAGTTTTGAATGTTCAAAGCATGACCACATGTTCCTATATGAATCAATTATTTCTCACCTATGAATATGCTTGCCTTTAACATTTACTGAAGCATTACTATAAAGTCAAACTGCTGCACCTGCCTCCCATCTGCAGAACTTCCTCCATGAAAGATCCACTTCTTAACTTTTTTTTTTTTTTTGGTTCTTGTAAGCTGCTCCTAATAATGTAATTTATTTTACTCCAATTGTTCTCATGTGTCACTTCTTCCTTTTCATCCAGGTCTAGCTTTTTTTTACTCATAAATCATCAATAATGTATCCTTAGCTTAGATCTCATATTTAAACAAGCTATATGGTCCATTTAATCACTAGAAATGCCCACATTAACATTTCCAAACAAAATCCTATTCTGTCTCACTCAGAGAGAAAGAAAGAAAGAAAGAAAGAAAGAAAGAAAGAAAGAAAGAAAGAAAGAAGATACCACCTGTGGAATATTATACATATCCAAAACTACTGCCACATGAAGCGAAGTTTGGGAGTCCAGTCCCCCAATGGCTGCTATCAGATTTTTCTCAGTATCACATATGTAGTTGGGGACAAACTTGCTCAAGGCAGATATAAGAAGCATTGTGGCATGGTACGTCCACTTGGCATTGAAATAGCTGTCATAAATAAGGAGCCCCAAAGTGGTATTGGGTAAGATCTGAGGGTTTTCATTTATCTCCTTTACAGCAAATGCCCAGGCCAGAATGTGCTGGTAATGCTTAGGCACCACGCTGCAAAGAAAATGGTATTTTGAATCAGAAACATAGGCCACACTTTGTAAAATCATCACCACACAACTTCCATGAGTATCATGCATTACTTTATTGATGCAAAAACATTTCTTGACAAAATCCACATCATGAAGCTTTCTAGGCATGATTAGAGAGCTAAACAACATCAGATGATCATATTCAAAAATTGAAATAACCTGCACTTGCTTAAGTTAGGTACTTGTTGAAAGTAGGATGTACCTAAGCAATGGATAAGGATCAAAACCATTTGAAGATATTATTTCATACAGTCATACACATGTATGCTAATGCTTATAACATTCTTATTATACACTAAATAACCATTTATCAAAAAGAATTGTAATTTTAATGTTAAATATTTTATGTCCTTACTTTATCTCGTCATATGATGGTGGTGGTGGTTCTTCATGGAAGGATATTGGACTGGAGATGATGAAGCTGTGAGAGGCAATGCCACCAATGATGAGGTCTCCTTCCTGATGATAACTGTGAAGTGGAATGTTTGAGTTGTGGACACTGCATTTAACAATATGTGGCTTGCATATTGCATGAGGAAGTCCTGTCATCAGCAAGACTAATAATAAAATCATTCTTGATACAAACCTTCTATTTACACAGAAATGCCCTAATTTCATATAAACTGACTAAAATGGCCTGACTTACTTGGCCATTTAGTCACCTAATGTGTGTGAACTGTGGAGTGCAAATGAAAAGTATTGTTTGGTTGATCCTTGCTTCTTCTAGTCCCTAATTCCAGCTCTGACAACTGAAAGGTATATTTGTACCATCATTCACAAATGTCTGATTGGTTTTAGTACTGATCACTGTAACATAACAAAGGTTTTTGACAAGCATATGAAATAATTACACTTTTGAAAACCTCTATTCAGATGTGACAAACATGTTTTCTCTAGAGAATTTCCAGTTTTGAATGGTGATTACCTTCCCTTTGGACAAACATATTTGCCACATCTGAACAGATGTTTTTAATTCTACTTAGTTGAATAAGGGGGGAAATTTAGGACAGCAAGGGAAGGAAATCAGAAATTCAAGGCTTTGTTCTGGAGTCAGACAGGAAATAAAAGTGTTTGGTCATAGAAATTATTTACTGGTATCTATGAGCTAGAGAATAGAAATCTATGGGAGGAAAAATATATATGTCCCTCTAGGGATAAACAGATTTGTAGTTTTGGTTAATCTCTTTTTTTTTAGTTTTACTGTTTTTAATTCAGTTCTGCACATTTCTGAAGCAATTTTTAAAAATCCTCATGAAAATTCAACAGCATTGTAGTGCAAATTTATCCTAATGAACAAATTCTAAATACACTTTTGACTAATATATTTTGCAAACACTTCTCCTGTAAGGCTTGGGTCTCTCCCACACACACGAGACGACTCCGGCAGTTAATTAATTAGGATTTATTGGTTCAACAAAAAGCCACTCCGCTAATTTCAGTCTTTCTCCGATGCCACAGTTGCCAGGACTGATCTCCGCTCTCTTCTCCCTCAAAAGGAAATCCCCCACCTCCTCTTTCTGTAATTTTCGTGCTTCTCGGCTAATTTTGTGAGTCTATGCGCTCAGGGTGATTGCACACCCTCTATTTCTATGTCTGTGTCACTATCTGAGCCTTGCAGCTGAATTCCTGCTCTCTGTGTCTCTCTGTCTCTCTGTGTGTGTGTACGAAGGTCGAATTCCTGTGGCTAACTGCTTCTCCCCCCTCTTCCTCTGTGCCTGCTCTTTTGCTGCTTGTCAAAAAGTCCGATGTAGAGATGTTCTCTTTATGTGCCAGTATAGTAAAACACTGGTTCTTTTCTGTGGCATTCTGGGAAACTTTCCTTAGCTACTTTCTTAAGCTTTTGAACCTTAAAATCTTTCTCTGCTTCTCTCTCTCATATACACGCTGTGTAAAGATGTGCCAGACACACACAAATTCCATTCTTTGCATTCCACTCTTTTTTCACTCAGGTCACATTAAGTTTACAATGATCTGTTTTCCTTCAGTGTATAATTAATTAGTTGTTTTTATATTCTGATCATAACATTAGTAATTGATTTAGACATAATATAATCAATCATAAATCTAGGTGGATTAAAAGCTTAGATACTTGTCTAAGGTCCATTAGCAAAAGACCCTTTGAAGAATTGGAGATTAATGGATTTTGGGTAACCCCTCCTTATACCTATGTTAACCAATAAGGAACTAGCCTCTTTGTTTGTATTTTAACCAATCAGCCACTAACATATGAGTGGCCATGCTTTTGTAAGATTCAATAAAAGAGAGACACATGGGTTTCAAGGGGCTCTCTCAAAAAGCAGCCTTGGAGCTCAGATGAGGATCTCAAAAACACCATCCGCTTGTTTGCCTTGATTCGAACGCGATTCAACATCTGGTGACCCCGACGTGATTTCGACGAAGTAAGGTACCAGGTCCCTTGCAGAGCTAGGAAACCTCATACTTACCCGACTGGAAAAAAGTCTCAGCGCGCTATTTCATAGGTATGGGAGGGGATCTATCTAAAGGTCAAAAAGCTCACGCAAATGAATTATTTAAATTAGTCAAGCAAAAGGGGGATGGTGTTCAAATTTCCTTAAAAGAAATTGAACAAATGCTAATGGAAATAATGTTCCAATGCCCATTTTATGCAGACAAAGGATCTCTGGACATAGAGACCTGGCAAAAAATTGGAAAAACGCTTTTTTCTGAGCCAAGGGCTCCGATCAATTGCCTGCTCACTTGGCAAAAATGTGCAAATGCTATTGGTAAATTAGGAGCGCCGTCTTCTTTAATTCCTACACCCCTTGTTTCAGTAGAGAATCCTCCACCGTACCCACAAATTTTGCCTCCTTTGACTTCACCCCCCTCCTCCTTCTCTCATCTCGAAGCAGCTCCATGTCAGATCACTACAATCCCCCTCTCTCCCCCTTCTCTGCCTGCCCCTCCTCTGCCTGCATCTGTGAGATCTGCAGAAGCTGCATCTCAGCCTGTCGTTTTTCCTTCTCTCCCCCCGGTGCATTCCAATGTTACAAATGTTTATGGGGTTGTCCGTGCTGGGATTACTCAAGCCAAACAGGAAGGTCTTTTGTCTCTAGAGGAGCAGTCTGCTTGGTCTGGGGAAATGCCGTCACTTTTCCCTTTCAGTTATCAGCCTATCCCAGGGACAGCACAGCAAGAAGTACTTTATGACAAACTTCCATATTCCATAATGAAGGAATTCAGGAAGGCTATCTCTGATTCAGGTCTGAAATCTTCGTATGTTATGGGAATGTTGGAAAGTATTTCAACTTCTTATGTAATGTGTCCTAATGATTGGAAAGATCTTATGCATATGATTTTATCCCCTGCACAATATGTGGTCTTTGAAAGTGAATTTAAACATGGTGCTATAGCTCTGGCTGATCCAATGCATACAGCTAGTCAACTTTTTGGATCTGCCCCATTCGATAGCTTGGCTGCACAAGCATTATTGTCAGCTTCGCATTTTAGCCGCACTGCGACCTGTGTCCAGCGCGCCATTCGTAAAGTCCCTGTCTCAGGGCAGCCTCTGAACTCCTTTGTAAATGTTAAGCAGCAACACTCAGAGCCTTACCATCAATTTATTGATAGATTAAAAGAATCAATCTCTAGACAGATAGATAATGAAACAGCTCAGAATGAGTTGATGAAAAAATTAGCCTTTGAGAATGCTAATACTGATTCTAGGAAAGTGTTACAATCTGTCATAAGTCGTTCAAAATATAGTCTTGCAGATATGATACAATCATGTACAGAAATAGGGAGTCAATCTCATGCTATGTCTTTACTTGCCACTGCAATCCAAACTAATAACAGGCCTACAGGTAATTGCTTCAATTGCAAGCGCCCTGGCCATTTTGCTAAGCAGTGCAGGGCCCCTGGCGGAGGTGCAAATAAAAATACTGCTGCAAATACTACTACCAGACCTTCAAAAAAATGTCCAAAGTGTGGAAAAGGGTATCATTGGGCAAATCAATGTAGGTCTCAGGGAAACTCCTTAGGGGCCCAACTCTCAGGCCCGGAAAATTAGAGAGTTCCCCACCCTTAGTTTCTGCTGTTGCAAAAGTTTCTAAAATTGTGCCTTTTGAATTTGCTATTGATTTGATCAATCAAGAAACCAAAGGCACTGCCTTGCCTGGTGAAATTGTGATCATGCCTAGCCAAATGGCAGGTCCACTCCCTTCTACAGTCACAGGTTTAATTTTGCCTAAATTTTCTGCGGCAAAACAAGGAATCCAGGTTATTCCAGGTGTTTTACATCATGATTATGTAGGTACAATTATGATACAATTCTGGAGCTTTATGCCAATGCAGTTAACTAAGGATGAGTCTTTGGCACAATTGGTAATGCTTCCTTCTCCACCTAATGTCGTATCAGCTATTGATAATAATTTGCACGAGCTCTCTTCTTCTATTCCCCCACAGCTACTGGCTGTGACACAGAGAATTGGACGACAAAAACTTCTTCGTAAGTATAACATCAATGGGAAAATTATAGAAGGCTTGATTGACACAGGTGCTGACGTTTCTGTCATTTCCAGTAATTGTTGGGACCCCACATGGCCCTTTGAATCTGCTCCTACAGTGTGGGGTGTGGGTGGTAACCAGACTTCTTGTAAAAGCGCACAGTGGCTACCTGTCTCTCTGCCAGACAGTTCTGAAATTATTGCATATATTCAGCCCTGTGTGCTAAACATCCACCTCAATTTGTGGGGAAGAGATTATTGCAACAATTAAACGCGACCATTCAATTGAATGAGTAAACATGCTCTTCCCCTCAGCTGGAAATCTACTAACCCTGTATGGATAGAGCAATGGCCTCTTACTGGGGAACGATTAATTGCCTTAAAACAATTGGTCAATCAGCAATTACTGGCTGGCCATATTGAACCTTCAGTTAGTCCTTATAATACTCCAGTTTTTGTTATTAAAAAGAAATCAGGAAAATGGAGATTATTGCATGATTTAAGGCACATAAATAAAATCCTTGAACCCATGGGGCCTTTGCAATGTGGTCTTCCCAATCCAAATGTGATTCCACATTCTTATCAATTGGCTATAATAGATTTGCAAGATTGTTTCTTCTCTATCCCCCTACAGGAGAAAGATCGTATATATTTTGCTTTTACTGTACCTGTAATTAATAATTGTCAACCAACTGAGAGATATCAGTGGAAAGTTCTCCCTCAAGGAATGTTAAACTCCCCTACCATGTGTCAATATTATGTTAATCAAGCCCTTAAGCCTTTCCGTCTTCAGTATCCACACCTCCTGATTTATCATTACACGGATGACGTTCTGATTTGTGCTCCGTGCCTTCCCCCTCATTGGAAACATGATTTAACAACCTGTTTGTCATTGTATGGTTTAAAAATTGCTCCAGAGAAAGTCCAGGAAACTTCTCCCTTTCAATATCTGGGTCACAAAATGATGGCTAGCTACTCTATTCCTATAATCCCTGAACTACATGTTCCCAAAACAATGAAATATGTTCAGTTGCAACAATTGCTGGGTAATATTAACTGGATAAGACCTTATTTTAAAATCCCTCTTGAAGTTTTGCGACCGCTTTTTTCAGCCTTAAAAGGCCATCAATTTCCTGGTGAGCAAATCACCTTGACACCTGCTCAACAGAAAACAGTTGCCCATCTGAAGGAACTCATGAAAATTCATTGGGTTGATCGAGCAATTCCTAATGTTTTGCCCGATGTAGTCATAATGACAGATGCTATCCAACCTTTTGCAGCCATTATCCAGATAGGACCATCTAAAGTTCACATAATTGAATGGATGTATTTACATCATACACCAAAGAATACAGTAACTCCCTTGGTGGATCTCCTTGCTCAGCTTATCTGCAAAGGGCGCCGTCGTAGCAAAGCGCTTTTTGGCACTGATTGTCATCAAATTATTCTGCCTATGCCTTTAGAGCAATGGGAAACTGCTCTCTCCAATAGCATGGATTTGCAGTGTGCATTGGCTAACTTTGTAGGTCAAATAGATTACCATGTCCCTGCAGACACTCGCTTGCAGATGAGCAAACAATTTTCCCTGTCATTCTTTTCTATTCTGTCTCCTATCCCTTTGGATGCCCTGACTGTCTTCACTGACGGAGCTCCCACTAGGGGAGTCGTTGCTTGGCAACAGAACAACGAATGGCAAAGTTTGTACACTTTGCCACAAAAATCTGCTCAGCGTTCTGAGTTAGCAGCTGCTGTCAAAGCTCTGCATCATTTTTCTTCACAACCTATTAACTTAATAGTTGATAGTTTGTATGTATCAAATGTCATAACCCGCATACAGGGCAGTTATGTAAGTCCTTTATTGGATGACAACTTGTTGAGTCTTTTCCTGTCCTTGCAATTGCTTCTTTCTCGTCGTTCTCATCCACTTTTTGTAGTGCACATTCGCTCCCACCAGCCTTTTCCAGGTTTTATTTCTGATGGAAATGCAAAAGCAGATTCTTTGCTTAAGATTCTGCCTGTTTCTCCTATAGAAAGTCATGCCTTTCATCATCAGAATGCTAAAGCCCTTAGCCGCCAATTTCAAATTCCGTTGGAAGCGGCACGTGCAATCATTCAGCAATGTCCTCAATGCTCTAATCAGATTGGCCATCCCAGCCCTGGTGTTAATCCCCGTGGACTTCAAGTCAATCAAATATGGCAAATGGATGTAACTCATTTTGCCCCTTTTTCACCCTGGAAGTATCTGCATGTCTGCATTGACACATACTCAGGTTTCCTTTGGGTCACCCCTCAAAGGGGTGAGCAGGTTAAGCATGTTTGCAATCATCTCGTTCGTACCATGTCAGTTATGGGCAAGCCTCATTCTCTAAAAACTGACAATGCCCCAGCATATTGTGCAAAAGGCTTTGCTCAGTTTTGTGAAACATGGGATATTCATCATTTGTTTGGAATCCCTTACAATTCTCAAGGTCAAGCGATAATTGAACGTGCGCATCGCACCCTTAAATCTGCGCTGAACAGGCAGGAAATGAAGGCCGGAATTCCAACCTCTCTTTCAGAAAAGGAAGGTTGGCTGGCTAGTGTTCTCTTTACTCTCAACCATTTGAATATTTCTATACAGGATCATCAATCCTATACTCGCCTTCAGAAGCATTTTCAGCAGAAGGAAGTTCTTCCAGCTCCGCTGGTCCGTTATAAAAAGCTACCCTCCAATATATGGAGTGAACCAGTAAAATTAATTACATGGGGTAAGGGTTATGCTGCAGTTTCTACTCCACAGGGTACTTGCTGGGTTCCCGCTCGCTGCGTCCGACTGTACCATGGCATGGCAACAGACACTTCAGGATCCACTGCCTCAGTTCCGACGCCAACTTCAGATCACCCAAGATGCGACGTCCAGCCCTCCCAGGACTCGCAAGCGGGGAAATCCTAATGCCCCAGTGACGTGGGGTCAAATAAAATCGCTTTCTCTTCAGGCTGAACAGTTTAGAAGTGAACAGCAGCTTGAAGCAAGCCCTGCTAATTTACTCTTGTGCATTATATCGTGCCTTAATATTAATTCTATGATAGTGCTCATTATCAGTGTTTTGTTTTTGCCTCTTTCTGCTTCTGCTCCTCCCAACAGTGCTTCCACACCACCGAATGTGTGGGAATCTTTTGCAAAAACCCTCAATGTTTCTTCTTTTTGTTTGACTCAGAAGCTGGCAATAGCCGATATCCTCGGAACCTGCCTCATTCCTGTCTGCCATG
The DNA here is from genome assembly GCF_027172205.1 of Podarcis raffonei. NCBI lineage: Eukaryota > Metazoa > Chordata > Lepidosauria > Squamata > Lacertidae > Podarcis > Podarcis raffonei. Next base: position 30,803,906 of record NC_070614.1, on the reverse strand, counting down.
ATCCTTTTGACATACAAAATGATACATGGTTTTTTTCATCCTTGCCTCAAAATGATTCTCTCCGCAACCTTGGGTACTCTGCCTATATTGTCTGGGGAACTCAAGTGCGTAAACGACCACCTTTGGCTATTGATTTATCAACACCATATGTGGCATCTTATAATGTTACTTGTGCTCGCATGGTGAATTGCACAAAATCCAACTGTGTGAAAATGGGCAAGGATAATTTTAATTGCTCTGCTTATGTGAATGTCTCTTATGTGTATAAATACACAGAGCTACCTGCAGGTTGGTTTTGGTCATGTCCTGGCTATACGTTTAATTATATTCCTGCAAACATTAGCCACGGTACACCTTGCTGTTTAAGCCGCTTGTCTATCATATTGCCTGAAAAGCATCATCTATTTCACAATCGATATAGTCGCAATATTGAATTGTCTGATGATTGTGATGATCTTGTCTCTCTTCCCAGTAGGTCTGAATATATCTCTTTAGCTGTTTCTCTCTTAGGTGTTCCAGGATTGGCTGTACGTAATAGCAGAAATATTAACTCTCTAGCTTGTTCTGCAGCAAAAGCCCTGAATTTTACTTCTCGAGCACTTCACCTTCTCAACACAGAGCAAGCTGAACTTCACAATGGTTTATTCAAAAACAGAGCTGCTATCGACTACCTTCTTATGCTTCATCATTATGGCTGTGAGCAAGTCGCAGATATGTGCTGTTTTAACATCACTGACAATTCTAAAGCCGTTCAACGTCAAATTTCTCATTTGCAAAATCTTACCCATCATATTAAACAGGATGTTGGGTTCTCTGGTTTCTGGGATTCTATTTTTCTGTGGTTCACTGGCTGGTTGCCTAATTTTACTTGGCTTCGTAGTCTTTTTTATTATGCCATAATAATTGTATGTATATTAATTTTGTTCTTTTGCTTCCTCCAATGCATTCCTAGCCTTACAAATCTTTTCTCTCGCTTTTTTTCTCCTCCTGACCCACCGAGCGCTCTCCTCGCTGCCTATTATTCGAAATGGCAACGCCAATAATAAACAAAAAGGGGAAATGTGGGTAGAATTATTTTGGGATTTACTGGCAAACCAATAATCCTGAAATACTCTTGCCCCATCCACCCCCGCAGTATTATTTTGGGATTCGATGGCAAACCACTGATCCTGAAGTACTGCTGCTTCATTCCACAAGTTGCCTTATTTCGCAAATAAGAAAAGAAAGGAGGAGATGTAGAGATGTTCTCTTTATGTGCCAGTATAGTAAAACACTGGTTCTTTTCTGTGGCATTCTGGGAAACTTTCCTTAGCTACTTTCTTAAGCTTTTGAACCTTAAAATCTTTCTCTGCTTCTCTCTCTCATATACACGCTGTGTAAAGATGTGCCAGACACACACAAATTCCATTCTTTGCATTCCACTCTTTTTTCACTCAGGTCACATTAAGTTTACAATGATCTGTTTTCCTTCAGTGTATAATTAATTAGTTGTTTTTATATTCTGATCATAACATTAGTAATTGATTTAGACATAATATAATCAATCATAAATCTAGGTGGATTAAAAGCTTAGATACTTGTCTAAGGTCCATTAGCAAAAGACCCTTTGAAGAATTGGAGATTAATGGATTTTGGGTAACCCCTCCTTATACCTATGTTAACCAATAAGGAACTAGCCTCTTTGTTTGTATTTTAACCAATCAGCCACTAACATATGAGTGGCCATGCTTTTGTAAGATTCAATAAAAGAGAGACACATGGGTTTCAAGGGGCTCTCTCAAAAAGCAGCCTTGGAGCTCAGATGAGGATCTCAAAAACACCATCCGCTTGTTTGCCTTGATTCGAACGCGATTCAACAGTCCAGTTCTCTGACATCCCCCTCATTTATTTCATTTTTGTTCATATTGTTTGGTTGGACAACTGCATCACACAGTTCAGAGAAGTACTAATTTCAAAGCATAGCTGTGATTTACTTCCTGTATTGGTTTTAAACAGTGCAAATCATGTAGTATTGCCTTCAAATGCAAAGAAAAAAATCCCATCCATCCACACTTCTGCCTCTATTCCGAGAAGCACAAAAAATAATTATTTTTTATGGTCTCAGAAATTCAGAAAGAGCAAATCACATGCCCTTGTACAAGGAAAGAAAACACAAGCCATGTCAAATCACTCCCCCAACAGTTGAGCACATTTTCATTTTCTAAAAATGTATGGTCAGTAAGCCAAGAGCCAAAAGGCAGGTGCTTTGAACAGAGCTGAAAAAGCATCCAAAAGTGGTTAGGAAGTGGTTAGGGAAGCCCCAAACTTCAAGTGAATGTTACAAAGTGAGCCCCAAATGAGATCCTAACCCTATGAAAAGGCCTCATAAGTGAGAAGGCAGTTTTTAGGTCTCACTGTCTGGAACAAGCCAGCCAACAGTAAACTACACAAAGTAGATGGAGTTAACTGTATACTAGAAAAAAGAAGTTCTGCACAGGAGTGCCAGGCCTAATAAACACAGCTACTCTTCTTTGGTAGACCTTGGCCCTGTGAAGGAGTGGAGACTGAAGCTCCCTGCCTCCCCACAGCTGTCTAAGGCCCTCCTCTCTCTTTTTTTTTCAAGCAATCAGAGATTGTGCCTGCATACCTGTCTTTGTTCCACCCTTTTCATGCTTCTTCTGGTTCTGGGAGACAAAGGTGGAGAGGAGTTATCACAGCAGGGACAGGGAGGCACCTATGCCTCTTTTCTGCCTCCTACTGACTGCTTTCTGCTTCAAACTCCTCCTTGTCAGGTCTGTAGGCTCTCCTGGGGCATCTGATCAAGGCCTGTATTTTAAAATGAGCTAAAAGATATATTTGCAAATGTTTGTATGTTTCATGCCAGTCAGAAAGCAGCTGGCTAAGTACTTTGGCAGTTGTTTATCTTCCTGCTCTCTTGAACAAGGGCCCCCCTGATTTATAGCAGTAGCAGGAGACAAGTTTCTCAAAGTTGTAAAAGGGAATTACAGGCTGGGAGCAAATGTTACATTGACCCTACATATTATAGAATACAATCAAGCTGCAAAAACACTAATTAAGAGTTGGTAAATAGTAAGATTTATTGTTTAACAGAAAATAATACCATGTGTCTCCCATCAGACTCTAGCCATATTTTCCTAAGGTTTAGAGAGTTAAAGGGCAATAAATTTTGGGAAGAGCTAATGGGAAAAGCAGCTGGCTGGGAAAGGTGGGTGTAAACTGAAGAGGCTTCTTTTGAAGCTGTTTTTACTGAATTCCTTTTTACTTTGCAAAGGCCTTTTCTTCTAAAAAGCTATCTATGTTATGTATGAGATTTGTTGCCTTAATGTAACAATGCAAAGGATTCAGAAAGTAAGAAATGTTAGATTCTTATGTTAGATTCTTATTTCATTGATGGTGTGTGAGAATGTGAACCTAAGATCTCTGTTTAGATAGAATTTAATACCATGAGCCATTTGTTTTAGCCATTTGTTTTGGAATGTAGGGGCAACAGGGGCAAAAGGTGATCTGGTAATTAAGGTGCCTTGTCGAGGCAAATGTAAGATATATGGCTACTTGTCTGCCATTTATGGATAGAAGGAAATATAGCTCTTTGTCTCCCATAAAAGGTAATAGGAAATGGGTGTATCTTTTATGATTGGTTCTAGCAAACAGCCAATAGGAATTTCAACCAGGCTGATTGGACAGAGGCAGCCAAAGGAGGAGCAAGGGGGCTGGGCTGAGGAAATATAAGTGCTGGCCATCAGGGCTGGAGGCAGGCAGAGCTTTTGGTAACCATATACCACTGTGCCTCTCATTTATTTGTCTGACAAATAAATTATTATTTTAATTTCTCTATTGCTGCGTTGAATATTTCATTCCAGCTAAGCGTTAACCACGAGCAGGGTGCTACACTCCCACACATGACAAGCTCTCTGGTTATTTTCTTACTTAGATTTATTAGCAGTTTGCAAGCTTTGTACACTGAGCTTCGCTACATTACTCATCACTCTCACTACCAGTTACCGAAACTAATCTCTTCCGACCAAAACATGATCTCCACCCTTTCTTCTTCCTTTCCCCCATGAGTCGCTTTTCCATTAAGCGACTCCAGCGTCTGCTTCTGGGAGACTCAACCCCCTCCCCCTCTACAGTATCTTCTCCTCCTCTGTTTGTGTCATTATCAGAACTGGCAAATTGCCTTTCTTTGTGCTGTGACTCCTTCCCCCACCTCTTGGAATTCCTCACTGCCTGCCAGCTCTGTCCTTTCTTCCTCCCCTTCTGAATCCTCTCTGTCTGTCAAAAGAGGAACGTCTCTGACATTCCTACTCACTAAATTCTGTTATCTATTCAGCTTTCAATGCCTCCGCCCCCCTCCAGTCTTCTACTTCTCCCTCTACTGTCTGCCAAAAGAGGAACAAAAGTGCATACTAGAGCAAACTCAGTTGGTCTCTAAGGTGCTACTAGACAATTTTTTATTTTAAAAAAAAGTTTTAATTTTTTAAAAATTAATTTGACTGTGTCAGACCAACACGGCTACCTACCTGAATCTTTCTTCATATCAACTGTTGCCTACTGCTCTGCTCAAGCTTCAACAGAATTCCATAACACTTTGGAGAAAATATGGAACCCAGCAAGCCAACACTGGAAGCCAAGATATTATTATTATTATTATTATTATTATTATTATTATTATCATTATTATTATTGAAAATATCTGCACAGCCACTAGGTACAGTATTTTTCCTTGGAGCTCATATAGCTTAGAACAAAGGACAACCAATACTATCAAACACTGATAAACTGAATGTGGTAAACTTGGCTTCCTTGAAACTTTCTGGCAATTTACGAGCAAGGGAGGTAACTGTGAAACTCATAATAGCTTGAAAGCCCAAATAGCCCAAGGCATGGCAGAACATAGCCACAGACCCCTCATTGCATTGCAGTACAATTTCTTCAGCCATGAAATCCTTGTCAATATCAGAGAATGGTGGAGTGGTTGCCCACCATATTGAACAAATAACTGCTTGTATAAGGGAACAGAGAAGAATAATGAACATAGCCAGCTTTCACCGCAACCACTTCCTCATCTGAGATCCTGGCTTGGTGGACGTGTGCATGCACATGAAAGCTCATACCAATAACAAACTTAGTTGGTCTCTAAGGTGCTACTGGAAGGATTTATTATTATTATTTTGGTGGCCATGAAAGCTAGTACCACTGTGATGGTTTTGGCTAGGACATGGGAAACAGCCACTGATAAGATGGTGCCAAAAAAGCTTGTTGAAGAAGATATGCTACCCTCTGAGGGTGGCCAATGAATAGCAGTGCACAAAGACAATTACTATTTCTCTGTAATTTGGAAGTATCCCCACCTAGGGACACCTCTATGGTGTATGGTATTTTCTTTTTAATGACCTCAAACATGTTAATGATGGCCTCATAGAAAATCAACTGCAGGTATCCTTCTGAAATTAGGTAGGATTCATCCCATCAGTAGGGTGTGATACACTTGAGAATTTAATACAATTCTGCTAAAAATTATAAAAATTGTAAGCTGTTCATTTTAAACAAATGAACAAACGCACAGAGCTTTTTCTTTGTAACTTGTCAAAGTTTATCCACACTGAAGAGATAGTAAGCTTTCTTTGTAAATATACAAAATTCTGAATAAATAGCTGCTGCATTTTCATACATATAGATACTGTATTTCTACATAGGACTTTGTGTACATCTTCCTCCAACATCTGATTAGATCATACACAATTAATGCCTCATTGGCATGTCCCATTCCACATCTGACCCTAACTGAAGCATATTCGACTTTATAGAACAGTACCAATTTGACATGGGAGGATTCAGGGCTAATTAAACCCAAATCCAGACATGATAGAATACCACTCTAAGGTTCCTCAATGGGCTGTTTTTATGGGCAGATGGGGTTGCGTCAAGTGACAAAAAAATAAAAAAAATAAAAAATCACTTTGTAGGTGCAGCTCAAGCTGTTCCTTCAGAAGAAGATTCTTCACATTGCTAGCCTGAATTGATGAATAGCAGCAGGCTTCAGTAAGTTCATACAAGCAAGCTCATTTTAGCCAAGTCACACTCTTCTTGAATTCTTATTATTTTCTTTAAAATATTATTAATCTCTCTATAAAATATTATCAGATCACAGACTATAATAAAATGCATACCATCATATCTTCATTTAAACCTACTCTGATCCTCATTTCTGTGTTGCTGTATAGTTCTTGAATGTGTCTGACTTAAAAATACTTTCTGTACATACGTAAGTCTGTATGACTTACCATCTGTACATACATTTTAAAAAGTTGATTCTGAGTTTCACTAGTATTTCAAACTAGTAGTGACTGGAGAATTTTGAGCAAAATGTATATTGAACAGCTCCAGAAAGGGAAGCATATCAGAAAGGTGTGTGCATGTGCAGACCACAGTCTGTAAAAAAAAAGGATGTATTGAGTCTTATCTTCTTACTAGCTGTCCCCTGTTGTTCAGCTCAGGCCTCAACAAAATGATGTAACATTTGGGTGCAAAGATGCACACAAGCAACCCAGCACTGGAAGCTAAAATAGAAAAGACCTCCACAGCCACCATATATTTGCCCTTGGAGCTCAGATAAGCTGGGATGAAGGATAGCCACACACTGCAAAAGACCAACATGCTGAAAGTGATGAACTTGGCTTCATTGAAACTGTCCGGTAACTTCCGAGCAAAGAAAGCCACAACGAAACTGACAATAGCCAAGAAGCCAAGATAGCCCAAGACACAAGAAAATAAAATGACAGATCCCTCATTACATTCTAATATAATTTCTGTAGTCACTGAATGCATTTCCACATCTGGGAATGGGGCAGAGGTTGCCAGCCACACACTGCAAATGCCTGCTTGCATGAGGGAACAGGATGCAACAATGGAGTTGGCCAGCCTTTTCCCCACCCATTTCCTCATCCTGCTTCCTGGCTTTGTGGCCATAAATGCCAGAACCACCATGATAGTTTTTGCCAGCACAGAAGAAACAGCCACTGAGAAGATGATGCTGAATGCAGTTTGTCGGAGAAGACATGTCACCGGTTCCGGATGGCCAATGAAAAGCAAGGCAGAAATGAAGCAAAGCAGAAGGGAAATCAGGAGAATGTATGTGAGGTTCCGGTTGTTGGCTTTGACGATGGGAGTGTTGTGGTTCTTTAGAATTATTCCCAGCACCAGAGCTGTTATCAATGCAAAGGAAAGTGCAAAGAGGCTTAAGCTGATCCCTAGAGGTTCTTTATAAGATAAGAATGTTCTAGCTTTGGGTATGCAAAAATCATGCTTGATGTTTGGATAGGTTGTGTCCATGCAGTCATAACAGTCATGCATATCTGAAAAGCAAAGGTAATTTATTGTTATTAAATTTACATACCATCTTTCACCCAAATATCACAGGGTGGGGTACATTCAAACACAAAATATATAACATAATTCATTCAAAGGGTCATAGATCGTTTATTCAGAGAAAAGCCTGATTGAAGGGGAATGTTTTCACCTGGGGCCTAAAGATATGTAAAGATTAGCTAGGTCTTGGTAGGCTTTGCTCATTGTGACAATTGCTGTGAGGAAGGCAAAAAAAAACCCACAACAGGCCCAAAATGTTTGAGGGCAAATTCCTTCCTGGCCAAGAATACGATGGCCATTTTGCACCACAGCACAGTCTAAGAACCAAAGTACTAATATGCTTTATATATGGTGTGGGATGGAAGGTTGCTGGTGGCTACTGTCGGCTTAAATACTCTGGAAGCGGACCAGAGTGAAGACTTCTTCACTACAGTCTGCTGCATTTTTGCCCAGTTCAGATTCAATATTGTTGGGCAATCCTGCAAGCCCTTATGGCTGGCTGTGGAGGGTTCCAATGGCCAGACACAAGAAAATGGTTTTCAAAGGTGGGGGGAATTTGCTTGGCCACAACCCCTGCCCATCCACAATGCTGCTGAGTGGCCATTACCTTCAAAACTTTTTGTTTCAGGCTTCTGGTTCGTGTATCATGCCATGGCAATGGCTCTCTCAACATTGGAGAGAAGAACAGGCTGAAAAAAGGAGATGGAAGGGGTTAAACCATCCCCTATAAAACTCTCAGGGTATGGGAGGTACTGGCAATCTGCCTGCGCCTCAATGGCTCACCATGGGGGACGGGCAGGGGGAACTGGGTGCTATGCACTTCACATGATGTGAAACCTCCCTAAATTGCCCTTGGATGTGGAGGTTCTTCTTATAATGGGTTTTAATTGGCATTAAGAAAAAGAGCACACCATAGGAGATGGAAATTATAACTGTGAACAGTCAACTGCATGGAACTGAGATTTGTGTTGGAGGTGGATGGAGGAGAGGGCATAAGTAATATGTTTTACCCTTCTGAGTTGAAATCTTCCTTTCTGGACATGGAATGCAATCATAGCAGCAAAATGGCTCCCCCTCCTTCACTTTCTTGCTATAACCAGGATAACAACTCTCAGTGCATACGGATAAAGGTTGTGCCTAATCCAGAAATGAAAAACGACAAGAAAAAATGAGCTTGGGATCCTTAAGATTTTGAGGACTTGTTTCTTAGAGAATAAGGAAGCCATAATGTTATGAAAAATTATAAATAGCTAGAGCATATATATATAATTAATGGATTGTAAAATACCTCAAAGCAGTTTCCCAAAATGTATTGCATGTTGGGATACAAAATAATTGTTACTTGACTCTGAAAGAGAGACTACAATTGGAAGAAATCTTGCAATTTATCAAAATTCAATAGCAAATAAGGCAAAGCAGAGGTTTATGGTCCCCTATGTAAAAGTTAACATTGCAAATCAGAAATAGTTTTCAATGTACTGACAGTTAGATCTTACCTGGTTAAACAAGCTGTTCCACCTTATGACCTTATCATTGATGGTTAACACTCTGTCTGGAGGAGCCTGAGGATCAAGCCTACCAACTTTTACTTTATGAAAGGATTGGTTGGAGGAAATGATCAAGTTTATAACATCAATTGCAGCTATCATTTTCCCACTTTCATCAAAAGAAATCTTGTCCCCAGCACTGTTATTAAATGAAACACTTTGAAGAAAGTGATGGAGCTAGAAAAAAGAAAAGGAAATAATAAAGAAATAAATAGCTGCATTAATACAGTAGTGAGTAAAATGTTGAACTTAAAAAAACGACACTTTAGAAATATATTTTAAAGAAGAGCTGCATTTTTCTGACTATATGGTGCCTTTGTGAGTGAGGTCAAACTGTTGCGAAGTTCCAGTGCCTGCTGTGGCTGTAGAGACTGATATGGAAGAGTCATGTTTTGTTGCAGCTGGGGCAGATGGAGACATCCAGCTGTGCTGCTGCAGATGCACCATGCCATTCTTGACTTCATAGAATTGTAGAGTGGAAGGGAACACAAGTGTCATATAATTAGGTTCCCTGCAATGCACAACCTGAGATTAAGAGTCTCATACCCTATCCACTGAGATAGATGTATATATTCTGGAGGCAGCGACATAATAACAATGGTACTCTTTTTGCAAGGAATGAAATTTGTCTGGGGAATTGGTTCACCACTAAAAACATCACTAGCACCCATTATACACTGTAGTTTCAGTAGGTTCATATACCAAATAGACACAAAAAAGGAAGGTTGACTAAAGCATAAACTATTCTTTTATTTCTACGCAGTGGGCGGAGAAAGGAAGCTGAAAATGTGAGCATGGGTAGAGTTTATAGACACATTAGTTTCACCGGTTACCCTCAAAATATGGTGTGCTACCACATGAGAAGAAGAGACATGGGTGGCGTTGTGGGTTAAACCACAGATCCTAGGACTTGCCGATCAGAAGGTCGTGGTTCGATTCCCCGCAACAGGGTGAGCTCCCGTTGCTTGGACCCTGCTCCTGCCAACCTTGCAGTTCGAAAGCAGGTCAAAGTGCAAGTAGATAAATAGGTACTGCTCTGGCGGGAAGGTAAATGGCGTTTCCATGTGCTGCTCTGGTTCGCCAGAAGCGGCTTAGTCATGCTGGCCACATGAGCTGGAAGCTGTACGCCAGTTCCCTCAGCCAATAAAGCGAGATGAGCGCTACAAGCCCAGAGTCGGTCATGACTAGACCTAATGGTCAGGGGTCCCTTTACCTTTACCTTTACCACATGAGAATGTGTGGAAGATTACCTGCCAAAACTGTTGATTCTGAAGTTCAGGTCTTCCTCTGACTAATACTGTGCCATATGTCCTTCTGGATGAGAACATGGCTTGTAAAGCATGGGCCACTACATAGACTGCATTATAGATGCTGTAGCTGTGCCCAGTCATACTCATTTCAAAAAAAGGGAGAGGGAGGCTCTCCAACGTCTCTTCTCCTGTGCAAATATCTCCATCCACATGGTCCCCAATGGTATTTAAGAAGACACAGCTAAATACGGTCTCCCAGAATTTCTTTATAAAATAATCTTCTATTGTGTTTAAAGGATTTCTTTTCTTAAGAAACTCATGAAATCTCTGTAAATAACGGAACTGATATCCAAAGATAATAGCACCATGGAATAGTTCTACATCCCAGTGCCTTTGATAGGGAAATGCACTGATCTCCACCTGGGCTGTTTCTATCCAAACTTTCCCCCCTAATTTATTTTCAACAGATAAAACTGGAAGCCATCTAAAAAATGACATGGAATAAGATTCTCCATAGATCACTACTACATTTGCTTTACTGCCCAGCATACTATCATTTATTTTGACCCCATCTTCTATAATGTCCATAAATTCAGTGACAAAAGAAAGTGTGGGGATTCTCTCTATGAAGGCAAAACAAATGCCTTTCCGGGAAAAGACTGGAAGCACAGTTTGCACAAATCTTTCTCCATTATCATTATCCATAACAATGACCCCAATCCACGTCCACCCGAAATGCAGAAGCAGAGAGAGAATGCCCTCATACTGAAGAGCTTCCTGGGGGACCATCTGGTAGAAGGAAAGTCCTGGGGTTTTATCATTCATCACTGGTGCAGGACTGAATGTTAGCTGAAGATGAAAGAGGAGATATGAGTGAAAATTATTATTATAATAATTATATATCACTTTTATGTTTTCATAGTTCCTCCCAACTCCGGAGTGCTGGGAATGATGACCTGGGAGAGGGATTTCTCTTTGGCACCCTGCCGACAAAGGTCAGTAGAGTTAAAGCTATGATTTTCCCAGTAGTGAGGTATGGAAGTGAGAGGTGGACCATAAAGAAGGCTGATCGCCGAAGAATTTATGCTTTTGAATTATGGTGCTGGAGGAGACTCTTGAGACTCCCAAGGACTGCAAGAAGATCAATCATATCCATTCTTAAGGAAATCAGCCCAGAGGGCTCACTGGAAGGACAGGTCCTGAAGCTGAGGCTCCACTACTTTGGTCACCTCACGAGAAGAGAAGACTCCCTGAACAAGATCCTGATTTTGGGAAAGACTGAGGGAACAAAGAGAAGGGGACGACAGAGGACGAGATGGTTGGACAGTGTTCTCGAAGCTACCAACATGAGTTTGACCAAACTGCAGGAGGCAGTGGAAAACAGGAGTGCCTGGCGTGCTCTGGTCCATGGGGTCACAAAGAGTCAGACACGACTAAATGACTAAACAACAACAACAAAATTATGCAACACCCTCCCTACATAGATGCATTTCAGTATCAACTTCCCCTTTCCTTTGTGGGCTTTGCTCCTATTTTCTTTGCCCTTCTATAACTGAAGTCCCAGTAATGTTCACCAATTCTCAAGTCGGTCTTTCTTACCACCACTGTTCCTTTAAGAGCCAGTTCCCTGGTCCCTGTGTACAATCACCATGTCTGACCTGAGAAGTCAATAATTTTTGCTCCCCAGCTCTTTGTCTCCCTGGCCAGCATCTACCTTTCTGTGTCAGTTGGAAAGAGGACACAGTCCCTAAAAACAGTAATCACAGGTATTATAGCCTGTTGGGGCAGTTATGACACAGCCTGTAGACAGCCTCAAACCACCAACAAAGCCTAAAACCATGAACCTGTCGGAGAGCCATTGAATGCATTTTCTCTCAGCTCTCCTTTCATCAAACAAGATCTTAGTATTCTTTGAGAGCAAGGACAGAATTCATGGGACTCAAACTTGGGAGGAAGCTGAAGATGTTAATTATTTAGTGTTTCCTGGAGATTGGCCAAGGACAAAACTCTTTCATGATATGCAGATTCTCCAAGACCTTTTAGAGATCACATACATATATTGGATGGGAAATGTATAAAATGATATGCATATATACATATTCCCCAAGGTGGGTAGGGGAGCATGTTTCTAGATGGTTTAAAAATGTTTTAACTATGTTTCTATTTCATTTTAACATATTGTTTTTACATTTTGATGTTTGCCACCTTCGGCTCCGTTTGGAGGTGTGTTGGGATAGAAATGAAATGAAATAATGAAATGAAATACAGTAAAATAAATAAATAAATAAATAAATAAAAAAATTGGCTGTCAAATGGGCCTGATTTCTTCTTCTTGGAAATATTATGTGCACATTTTCATCGTATTTGAAAAATAGCTGCTGTGGTCTCTAGTTCTTTAGTTCATTTTACCACTAGCACTTATACCACTCATATACACATATCCCTTACCTGCGGAATTTTGTAGATATCCAATACAGTGGCCACATGAAGAGAGATATCCGAATCTAGTCCTCCAATGACTGCTATCAAATGTTTTTCGGTGTCACATAAGTAGTTAGGGACAAATACCTCTAATGTGGAGGTAAGTAGTATAGTAGTATGATAAGTCCTCTGAGCATTGAAATAGCTGTCATAGATGCAGACACCCAAGGTGACATTTGGTAATAGCTGAGGGTTTTCATTAATCTCCAGTACAGCAAATGCCAAGGCCAGGATGTGCTGGTAATTTTTGGGCACCACACTAGAATAAGAGTTGCAACTACAATCAGACACATATTGTTCTCTTAATAAATTGTTGCAATTTTATTCTGCATCAGCTTCATCAGTCTTTATTTATATGCCTTTTGTAGTGGGAAAAAGTAAACAATCAAAAAATTGGTATTGATAGGTATATTACTATGACTGACACAATGGAAAATACACTCACATTGATACATCTATTGATGTTCTAACCCTATACTATGCACATTCATAATGATAGCCACTGAATGTGATATGAATTTTCTTTCAAGGAAACACACTCCTGCAAGCAAAAAAGAAAGAAAAATTCAGTCCATTTTAATACAGTGCAAAAGGCGTGTATTAAGATAGTTATGGTAACTCTCATAAATGGAAAGATGAAAGTAAATAAAATGAAAACAACAACAACACAAATACACTGCACTGTTTCAAGCCAAGTAACAAAAAATTCAGAAAGAAGGGAAAGCACAACAGAAGTGTAAGAGGAGACAGTAGGCATATGATGAAAGAAAGGAAACAGGAGGTGGAGATGGGTGAGATGCAGGAGTTTGTAAAGGAAAGAAGAGCTAAAATTCTTTCTACTCTGAATTTTACCTTACATTCAAAAAAATGTGACAAAGGAAATGCATGGCAGAATGTCACATCATCAATTTTTAACAGTAGTAGTAACAATAGTAGTCATAGTTGAGGAGGTATATTTGGACCAACGTTGGTACAATGGTGGAGTGAATATGTTATCTATATTCCAGGGGGGCAAAACAGCTAACTGGATCTGGAAAAACCTCATTCCCTTCCTGGTGGAGGCTCTGAACACTCTCAGGGATGACAACAAATTTTGCTTTGTCCTATCGATTTTCTTTCTCTCTTCAGCATTCCCTTAAATGTATTACTTTTTCTGCTGTTCAACAAGAAAATATTTTTTATGAGCTCCTAAGACTAAGACGAACTAACAACAACAAAAATGCAAAGTTAGAAAAGATTAGTTCCTTACGAAAGATCTTCAAACGAAGTTGCTGGAGGTTTGGTTGTGAAGGCTATTGAATTAGCAACAATGAAACTGTGAGAAACAATCCCACCAATTATGATGCTGCCTGACTGACAGTATTTTTGAAGTGGAGGGTGTGGAGCATGGATCCTGCATTTAACAAGGTGGTCTTTACATGCAATATGAGAAGACAGTATTAGCAGGAAGACAACTAATACCATCATACTGAACACCACCCTTCACTCTAACTCATGATTCCACCTGCATCATTATCAGGATGTACTCTGTCATTATCGTGACCAGATTGGATGCTCAATCAGTCTGATGATATGCCTGAATCATAACGTCCACGGTATGAAATATAAGTAAAGTTATAAGACTGGTGTGCGCATGCTTGTTCCTAGTCCCTCATCATACCTATGATTGCTAGAGGGCATCTTTGTGTCATCCTCAGATTAGTTCTCTAAGGGGAAATGGTAATTGTAACATAGATTTTAGAATTTAATTATAGCCTATATAAATGAATGGGAGTATGAATTCAAATGTGGGAGTTCCTTGTGGGATTGCAAATGAAAACATGTTTATCACATCTGAATAGAAGTTTTCTTTTCCACTTTTCTGACTAGGAATGCACACTTATGCTTTTAAATGCCTGAGATGTTCTTTAATATTTATTAGTATAAGGATTAACACCACCAAGAGTATTGATAGGTTGCCATCAATCAGGATAATCCTTGAACTCACATAAATCTGTCCAGCTGTATGAATTATATTTTAACCCCATTTCCAGGACTCCTCACCCCTAGCCTAATATAGTTGTGGTGGGCAATATAAACCATGAGAGAAGTTCTGAAAATACTATCCTCAAACTTGGCATCTTTCCATTAAGAAAATTTGGTATCTTTTGTTAAAAAAACATTACAGGAATGGTAGTAAAATAGAAGGCTACAATTACACAACCAACACAGGCTTGTAAAAAAGATCGATAAAGTCAATATTATTGAACTAGTTGTTATCTACATGAGTTAATTTCAGCTTCAGTACATGTGAATCATTCCTTGGTCACCCTCTTCTGCACTCGTTCCAGCTGGTCAATATTCTTCTTAAATAGTGGTGCCTAGAACTGAACACAGTGCACAGGATGGAGACTGGCTTAACGGTCAGGGGTCCCTTTACCTTTACGTAAGATCCCTAGATCCTTTTCACATGTACTACTGGCAAGCCAGGGGTGAGAAACCCTTTCCACTAGTGGATTGGATCCTGAGAGTGGGATTCTGAAGAAGTGTGCATGCACACAAAAGCTCATACCAATAACTAACATAGTTGGTTTCTAAGGTGCTGCTGGAAGGAATCTTTTTGTTTGTTTGTTTGTTAATGAAGCTAATTTAGTCATGTGCATTAGGAATTAGTTGAACACCACCCTTAGATTCCTGAAAAGGCCATTTTGATGGGCAGGTGGGGTTATCCACCAATCAGTCATCTGTTGTCACAGTGATGATCCTTCAAATTGCCAGCCTGAATAGGTATAACTGCCAATTCCAGCAAGCTTCTATAAGCCTGTAGGGCCCTGCGGGACTTGACATCTTTCCGCAGGGCCTGCAAGATGGAACTGTTCTGCCAGGCCTTTGGCTAAGGCACAGTCTGACCCCATGTCTCGTTCTGTAATTCTCATAGAACTCTAACCCAATGGTTGCCATTTGATACTGAATTGATTTTAGAATGTGTTTTAATTAATTGACCATGTGATTTTATGTACACTGTGCTATTTTTACTTGTTGTTAGCTGCTCTGAGCCTGGCTGGCCCGGGGAGGGCGGGGAACAAATAAAATTTTATGATGATGATAATGATGTAAGTAAGGGCATGTTGTTCCAGACTCACATCCATGCCAAAATATCACAACAAAAATATCACAACAAAAAATAGACTAGAAGGCTTGATGGCCCCTTCTTGAGTTCCTACTATTTTTTTCTTTTAAAAGTTATTATTCTCTGTATAATCTGACATATTACCAGATTTGTGTACCAGTAATAACATTTACTGCCATTTTGGTAAGAATTCTGTGCCCAAATCTTTCATAACGTGTTGAATTTCAGAAAATTAGCATCCGTATAGACACCATTTTATATTTTTATTGAATTTGACTGACATAAAAATACCTTCTGTACATACATAACATTTCCCTTGGGGAAAAAAGGGTTCTGAGTTTCACATGTATTTCAGACTAGTAAGTGCTTGGAGAATTTTGAGAATTGAACAGCTCCAGAAAGGGAAACATATCAGAAAGGTGTGTGCATGTGCAGACCACAGACTGTAAAAAAAAGCATGTATTGAGTCTTATCTTCTTACTAGCTGTCCCCTGTTGTTCAGCTCAGGCCTCAACAAAATGATGTAACATTTGGGTGCAAAGATGCACACAAGCAACCCAGCACTGGAAGCTAAAATAGAAAAGACCTCCACAGCCACCATATATTTGCCCTTGGAGCTCAGATAAGCTGGGATGAAGGATAGCCACACACTGCAAAAGACCAACATGCTGAAAGTGATGAACTTGGCTTCATTGAAACTGTCCGGTAACTTCCGAGCAAAGAAAGCCACAACGAAACTGACAATAGCCAAGAAGCCAAGATAGCCCAAGACACAAGAAAATAAAATGACAGATCCCTCATTACATTCTAATATAATTTCTGTAGTCACTGAGTACATGTCCACATCTGGGAATGGGGCAGAGGTTGCCAGCCACACACTGCAAATGCTTGCTTGCATGAGGGAACAGGATGCAACAATGGAGTTGGCCAGCCTTTTCCCCACCCATTTCCTCATCCTGCTTCCTGGCTTTGTGGCCATAAATGCCAGAACCACCATGATAGTTTTTGCCAGCACAGAAGAAACAGCCACTGAGAAGATGATGCTGAATGCAGTTTGTCGGAGAAGACATGTCACCGGTTCCGGATGGCCAATGAAAAGCAAGGCAGAAATGAAGCAAAGCAGAAGGGAAATCAGGAGAATGTATGTGAGGTTCCGGTTGTTGGCTTTGACGATGGGAGTGTTGTGGTGCTTCAGAATTATTCCCAGCACCAGCGCTGTTATCAATGCAAAGGAAAGTGCAAAGAGGCTTAAGCTGATCCCTAGAGGTTCTTTATAAGATAAGAATGTTCTAGCTTTGGGTATGCAAAAATCATGCTTGATGTTTGGATAGGTTGTGTCCATGCAGTCATAACAGTCATGCATATCTGAAAAGCAAAGGTAATTTATTGTTATTAAATTTACATACCGCCTTTCACCCAAATATCACAGGGTGGGGAACATTCAAACACAAAATATATAACATACCGGTAATTCATTCAAAGGGCCATAGATTGTTTAATCAGAGAAAGCCTGATTGAAGAGGAATGTTTTCACTTGGCACCTAAAGACATGTAATGACAGCACTGTGGGGAAACCAGTCTCTATAACCAACATGCTTAAGTCTAATTAACACGTGATAGGGTTTGTAATATAGAATAGGCTGTCCTGCTATCCTTAGCTACATCCTGCTAGGCTTAGCTCATTGTGACAATTGCTATGAGGAAGACAAACAAACCCACAACAGGCCAAAATTGTTTGAAGGCAGATTCTTTCCTGGCCAAGAATACGATGACCATTTTGAACCAAGATACCGTATTTATGGTGTGGGAGGGAGGGTTGCTGTTCTGCTAACCACGCTTTTGAGTGCCATCAGCTTAATACTCTGGAGGTGGACCAGAGTGAAGACTTCTTCACTATGATCTGCTTCTCCACCCCTGCCCCATGAAAAGGCATTATTGCCCAATTCAGATTCAATATTGTTGGGCAATCCTGCAATCCTGTTGGGCAATCTTATGGCTGGCTGTGGGGGGTTTCCAATGGCCGGAGACAAGAAAACTATTTTCAAAGTTGGGGAGGATTTGCTGGGCCACAACCCCTGCTCATCCAGAATACTTCTGAGTCGCCATTACCTTCTAAACTTTTTGTTTCAGGCTTCCGGTTCCTGTATTGTGCCATGGCAATGACTCTCTCAGCATTGAATAGAGGCACAGGCTGAAAAAAGGAGATGGAAGGGGTTAAACCCCCTATAAATTTCTGGTGTATGGGAGATACTGGTGACCTGCCTGTGCCTCAATGTCTCGCTGTGGGGCAGGCAGGGGGCATTGGTTGCTATGCACTTCGCCTGATCTGAAACCCACCAAATCGCAAGGAGATTCTCATTATAATTGGGTTTTATAATGGTGAAGAATCAGCTGCATGGAACTGAGGTTTGAAATTGGGAGAATATACTATCTTCTGTGGGAGGTGGATGGAGCAGAGGGTCGCTCTTTGCTATATTTTATGGAAGCTTTTAAATTTATGGTTCAGCAGCTCTCTCCTAATATTGAATTTTAAGATATAGAAGTATAGATGGTTTGATGTACAATTTATAATTGGGATTTAGAAGAAGATGTGATGGAAAAGTTTATTTGCTGAGCAGGTTGAGTCACTGAGTGTCCCCCCTGCCCAGTCAGCAAACAGTTAACTAGAAATTAGACATTATAAGTTCATCTTAGGTTGGGTAGTTCACAAGTCTCTGTGGCTTTGCATAAGTTTGTGTATTTTTCTCAGAAGATTTATAAAGAATGCATAATCATTTTGGTAATTATTGTGTGTATATTAGTCGCCAACATGTTGCATGAGTCGTACTACAGCAAACAGTTAACTAGCAACAGCTCCTGATTGGCCAGATTTCCAAGGGAGGCAGTTTGAGTGGAGTGAGAGACTGTGTGAAAGATTAATGGGGTCTGTGAGTTGGATTCTGTCAGGAGAGTTCGTTTTTCTGACAGGTGTTAGAGCTGAGGAGAGCCAAGAATTCTCAGTATATGTTCTAAGCTTCTGAATCGCAGAACACTGTTAAAATAGACAAGACACAGTCCCACACGGTGTTTACAGGAAAAAGGGTCTTCAGAGGGAGTACTCTGACACGAAAGGGCAGTGGTGATTCCAAGGCCAAGGAGGATTTGGGGGTTTGTAAGGAAACCTAGCAGTTTGAAAGCATGTCAAAGGGCAAGTAGACAAATAGGTACTGCTCTGGGGAAGGTAAACGGCATTTCCGTGCGCTGCTCTGGTTTCGCCAGAAGCGGCTTAGTCATGCTGGCCACATGACCCGGAAAAACTGTCTGCGGACAAACATCGGCTCCCTCGGCCAGTAAAGCGAGATGAGTGCTGCAACCCCAGAGTCGTTTGCAACTGGACTTAACTGTCAGGGGTCCTTTACCTTTCTTTTAAGGAAACAGTACAGTGGAAATCCTAAATTCCTGAAGTGTTTGTGGAGAAGTCTGATCTATGAAAGATGTGCAAAAGAAAGTAACCATAAGCTTGAGCAGCATACAGCCTATAACTCGACACAGAATACATTGTAATAGAAAGCAACTCACTGTTTGTTACAATTCTGTGGAAGAAGAAGAACCAAATCTCCTTGTTTACATCTGTTATAATAAAGTTTGTTTGCAACCTGTTTTCCCAAAAGAAAATCCCACTGTCGCTCGTGATTCATTCTCCATTGGGGATTTCACCTGAGAGAAAGGGAAACAGAGAAGGCTGGCACAGCAGCGCCAGGGAGAGAGTGTGCAGTGGCGCCATTGCAGAAGATGTGAAGCTGCAAGTGGCTTGAAAGGAGTAAGGGGGGGGAGAGAGAAAGAGAGCTTGGTTGTTTTGTCACTGTGAGTTAAAGCTTACTTTCTCTAAAAAGACTGAAAGAGATCATGGAGATATAACTTTTTAAAAAATAAATAAAAAGCAAAATGTTATAGTAGCTTTGGATGTTGGAAGAGGAATGGCACTGCCTTTCCCCTCCCTTCTCAGCCAGAGGAAGAAATGGCAAATCTCTGCAACTTGTTGATTCTGGATGCCTGTGGAAGGGAGGGATCTACTGTTTTCGATTTGGAACTGCTTCAGTATTATGGGAAGGAGCTGAGTCTGAGAAAGAAGAGGGTTTAACCTTGAAGTTCCATCTTATCACCAACAAGGATGGAATACAACAACAGTAGGAGATAGCCCCAAATACCGCAGGAAAAAGGAAAACATAAGAGAGACATATAAGGCCAAGAGACTAACAACTGACTTTTGGATGTGGCGCACGCAGAATGAAAAGGAAAAAGCTATGGTTCTTCAATTGAAACCTTTTTTCTTTTCTTTTTTGAAGTTAAATAATATAATAAAACAAATAGAAACCATTAAGAATGCAGCTGTTAATTATGTGATAATTTTGAAAAATGGAATGTAATAGAAATAAATAAGAATATGAAACACTGTAATATTAGATCATAATGATCTACCATGAATGGTGTGTGGGAAGCCTCTTAACAAAATTGTATTACTTTGAAATTAATTTGTTTAATTGGGTTTATATTGGGGGGTTGGGAATGGCAAAACGTTTCATTTCAAACACTGAAGAATAACTTATCGGACGTATTCCCTTTTTCAGATGACTGCCCCTTAGTGCGATAATTCTGCTAATCTGATATGGCAAACCTCTGAAGTATATGTCTTACCCTTCTGAGTTGAAATCTTCCTTTCTGGACATGGAATGCACTCATAGCAGCAAAATGGCTCTCCCTCCTTCACTTTCTTGCTGTAACCAGGATAACAACTCTCAGTGCATACGGATAAAGGTTGTGCCTAAGCCAGAAATAAAAAGGACAAAAAAAAAATGAGCTTGGGAGCCTTAAGATTTGTGGGACTTGTTTCTTAGACAATAAGGAAGCCATTATATTATGAGAAATTATAAATAGCTGGAGCATATATATTTATTTCATAAAATTTATAAACTACTGGATTGTAAAATACCTCAAAGCTGTTTACAAAAGGTTATTGCATGTGTGGGTGCAATATAATTGTTACTTGACTCTGAAAGGAAGAGTACAATTGAGAGAAATTACCTACATCTTGCAATTTATCAAAATTCAATAGTGAATAAGGCAAAGCAGAGTTTTATGGTCCCATATGTAAAATAAGGATTTTTACAATGCAATGGTTTCATTATGCTAGTGTAAAGAACAACTTTCAAGGGTCTTGCTTAACAAAGATAGTAACCATTGACTGGATAAAGAAAAGCTTCTGCCTTCAAATAACTGTAAAACGTAAATGTGTTTATGCTAGTTTGTATACAATTAATTGTTTATTTTATTTATCTGCATATATATATAATTTTAATTCTACTTCATTTTTATTTAGTAATCATATTATAAAGAAATTAACATTGCATGTCAGAATAGCGACCTAGAGCTTACCGAAGTATCAAATAACTGACAGTTAGTTCTTACCTGGTTAAACAAGCTGTTCCACCTTATGACCTTGTCATTGATGGTTAACACTTTGTCTGGAGGAGCCTGAGGATCAAGCCTACCAACCTTTACTTTATGAAAGGATTGGTTGGAGGAAACGATCAAGTTTATAACATCAATTGCAGCTATCATTTTTCTACTTTCATCAAAAGAAATCTTGTCCCCATCACTGTTATTAAACGAAACACTTCGGAGAAAGTGATGGAGCTAGAAAAAAGTAAATAATAAAGAAATAAATAGTTGCATTAATATAGTAGTGTATAAAATGTTGAACCTAAAAAAGGACACCTTAGAAATATACAGTCGAACCTCTGGATGCGAACGGGATCCGTTCCGGAGCCCTGTTTGCATCCTCAAGCGACCGCAAACTGCGCCTGCGCGCCTGCGCATGTGCGGGTTGTGATTAACCGCTTCTGTGCATGTGTGTGATGTTATTTTGAGCATCTGCGCATGTGCGAGCGGCAAAACCAAGAAGTAACACATTTCGTTACTGCTGGGTCACTGCAGAACGCAACCCGAAAACACTCAACCCGAAGCTACTTCAACCCTAGATATGACTGTATTTTAAAGAAGAGCTGCATTTTTCTGACTATATGTTGCCTTTGTGGGTGAGGTCAAACTGTTGGGAGCTTCCAGCACCCGCTGTGGCTGTAGAAACTGATATGGAAGAGTCATGTTTTTTGCAGCTGGGGCAGATGGAGACATCCAGTTGTGCTGCTGCAGATGCACCATGCCGTTCTTGACTTCATAGAATTGTAGAGTTTGAAGGGAACACAAGTGTCGTATAATCAAGTTTCCTGCAACGCACAACTTGAGATTAAGAGTCTCATACCCTACCCACTGAGAAAGATGTATATATTCTGGAGACAGCGACATAATAACAATGGTACTCTTTTTGCAAGAAATGAAATTTGGCTGAGGAATTGGTCACCACTAAAAACATCATTAGCACCCATTATGCACTGTAGTTTCAGTTGGTTCACATACCAAATAGACACAAAAAAGGAAGGCTGACTAAAGCATAATCATTTCTACGCAGTGGGCAGAGAAAGGAAGCTGAAAATGTGAGCATAGGTAGAGTTTATGGACACATTAGTTTCACTGCTTACCCTCAAAATATGGTGTGCTACCACATGAGAATCTGTGGAAAATTACCTGCCAAAATGGTTCATTCTGAAGTTCAGGTCTTCCTCTGACTAATACTGTGCCATATGTCCGTCTAGATGAGAACATGGCTTGTAAAGCATGGGCCACTACATAGACTGCATTATAGATGCTGTAGCTGTGCCCAGTCATACTCATTTCAAAAAAAGGGAGAGGGAGGCTCTCCAACTTCTCTTCTCCTGTACAAATGCCTCCATCCACATAGTTGCCAGTGACATTTAAGAATATACAGCTGAATACGGTCTCCCAGAATTTCTTTATGAAATCATCTTTTATTGTATTTAAAGGATTTCTCTCCTCAAGAAATTTGTGAAATCTCTGTAAATAACTAAACTGATATCTGAAGGCTATAGCACCATGGAATAGTTCTACATCCCAGTGCCTTTGATAGGGAAATGCACTGATCTCCACCTGGGCTGTTGCTATCCAAACTTTACCCGCTAATTTATTTTCAACAGATAAAACCGGAAGCCATCTAAAAAATGACATGGAATAAGATTCTCCATAGATCACTACTACATTTGCTTTGCTGCCCATCATATTATCATTTATTTTGACCCCATCTTCTATGATGTCCATAAATTCAGTGACAAAAGAAAGGGTGGGGATTCTCTCTATGAAGGCAAAACAAACACCCTTCTGGGAAAAGACTGGAAGCACAGTTTGCACAAATCTTTCTCCATTATCATTATCCATAACAATGACCCCAATCCACGTCCACCCGAAATGCAGAAGCAGAGAGAGAATGCCCTCATACTGAAGGGCTTCCTGGGGGACCATCTGGTAGAAGGAAAGTCCTGGGGTTTTGTCATTCATCACTGGTGCAGGACTGAATGTTAGCTGAAGATGGAAAGGGAGATGTGAGTGAAAATTATTATTATAATTATTGTTATGTTTTCATAGTTCCTCCCAACTCCAGAGTGCTGAGAATGATGACTTGGAAGAGGGATTTCTCTCTGGTAGCTCCTAAATTATGCAACCCCCCCCCCACAGATGCGTTTAGCATTTTTGTTGCTTAGCTTCTGCCATGTTCTTTTCTTTTTATAGGATATTTATTAAGATTTTTTAAAGTATTACAATAAAGTGAAAAAGAAGAAAAAACAGATAAGTAACAAAAATACAGAATAAAGAAAATTAAAAACACATAAATTTTCAGTTGCTTATTTTCCTTTAACTTGTTTCCCAGACCTCCTCATACCTCCCTTTTTTGTATTCCACCACAAATTGTTGGTTCAGCAAATCCTTACCATTATCTTATTACCTATTTATAATCCTTTTTTTATATTCTCTTAAAGCATTACAGCTGGAAACCACTTAATTTCAATCCAACATCATTCTAACACTCATTAATTTTACAATATTTCTGTAGATAGTCTTTAAATTTCTTCCAATCTTCTTCCACCGACTCTTCTCCCTGGTCTCGGATTCTGCCAGTCATTTCTGCCAATCCCATATAGTCCATCACCTTCATCTGCCATTCTTCCAAAGTGGGTAAATCTTGTGTCTTCCAATACTTTGCAATAAGTATTCTTGCTGCTGTTGTGGCATACATAAAAAAAGTTCTGTCCTTCTTTGGCACCAATTGGCCGACAATGCCCAGAAGAAAGGCCTCTGGTTTCTTCAGAAAGGTATATTTAAATACCTTTTTCATTTCATTATAGATCATTTCCCAGAAAGCCTTAATTCTTGGGCACGTCCACCAAAGGTGAAAGAATGTACCTTCAGTTTCTTTGCATTTCCAACATTTATTATCGGGCAAATGATATATTTTTGCAAGCTTGACTGGGGTCATGTACCACCTGTATATCATTTTCATAATATTCTCTCTTAAGGCATTGCATGCCGTGAATTTCATACCTGTGGATCTTCTGCCATGTTCTAAGGACACACAGCCTTACCCAAATTAAATTTTCCTTTGGGATTTCTCTTTGGCACCATGCCGACAAAGGTCTGTATAGTTTTATGGTTTTCCCAGTGAGGTATGGAAGTAAGAGCTGGACCACAAAAAAGGCTGATCGCCGCAGAATTGATGCTTTTGAATTATGGTGCTGGAGGAGACTCTTGAGAGTCCCATGGACTGCAAGAAGATCAATACTATCCATTCTTAAGGAAATCAGCCCTGAGTGCTCACTGGAAGTACAGATCCTGAAGCTGAGGCTCCAATACTTTGGTCACCTCATGAGAAGAGAAGACTCCCTAGACAAGATCCTGATTTTGGGAAAAACTGAGGGCACAAAGAGAAGGGGACGACAGAGGACGAGATGGTTGGACAGTGTTCTCAAAGCTACCAACATGAGTTTGACCAAGCTGCAGGAGGCAGTGGAAAACAGGAGTGCCTGGCGTGCTCTGGTCCATGCGGTCACGAAGAGTCAGACACGACTAAATGGCTAAAAAACAACAACAAAATTATGCAACACCCTCCCTACATAGATGCATTTCAGTATCAACTTCTCCTTTCCTTTGTGGGCTCTGCTCCTATTTTCTTTGCCCTTCTATAACTTAAGTCCCAAAACAGTAATCACAGGTATTATAGCCTGTTGGGGCAGTTATGACACATCCTGTAGACAGCCTCAAACCACCAACAAAGCCTAACACCATGTACCTGTTGGAGAGCCAATGAATGCATTTTCTCTCAGCTCTCCTTTCATCAAGCAAGATCTTAGTATTCTTTGAGGGCAAGGACAGAATTCATGGGGCTCAAACTTGGAAGGAAGCTGAAGGTGTGAATTATTTTGTATTTCTTGGAGATTAGCCAATGACAAAACTTTTCCATGATATACAGATTCTCCAAGAGCTTTTAGAGATCACATACATATATTGGATGGGAAATGTACAAAATGATAAGCATATATACATGTTCCCCAAGGTGGGTAGGGGAGCATGTTTCTAGATGGTTTAAAAATGTTTTAACTATGTTTCTATTTTGTTTTAAAGTATTGTTTTTAAATTTTGATGTTTGCCACCTTTGGCTCCGTTTGGAGGAGTGTTGGGATACAAATCAAATGAAATCATATCCGTTACCTGTGGAATTTTGTAGATATCCAGTACAGTCGCCATATGAAGAGAGATATCTAAATCTAGCCCCCCAATGACTGCTATCAATTGATTTTGGGTGTCACACAAATAGTTAGGGACAAATATCTCCAATGTGGAGGTAAGTAGTATAGTAGCATGATAAGTCCTCTGAGCATTGAAATAGCTGTCATAGATGCAGACACCCAAGGTGACATTTGGTAATAGCTGAAGGTTTTCATTTATCTCCTGTACTGCAAATGCCAAGGCCAGGATGTGCTGGTAATTTTTGGGCACCACACTAGAACAAGAGTTGCAACTACAGTCAGACAATATTTTCCCCTTAATAAATTGTTGCAATTTTGTTCTACATCAGCTTAATCAGTCTTTATTTATATGCCTTTTGTAGTGGGATATGGTAAACAATCACAAAATTGGTATTGATAGGTATATTACTATGACTGACACAATGGAAAATACACTCACATTGATATATCTATTGATGTTCTAACCCTATACTATGCACATTCATAATGATAGCCACTGAATGTGATCTGAATTTTCTTTCAAGGAAACACACTCCTGCAAGGAAAAAAGAAAGGAAATTTCAGTCCATTTTAATAAAGTGCAGAAGGCGTGTATTAAGATAGTTATGGTAACTCTCATAAATGGAAAGTTTTATGAAAGTAAATAAAATGAAAACAACAACAACACTAAAACACTGCTCTTTTTGAAGCCAAGTAACAAAAAAATCAGAAGGAAGAGAAAGCACAACAGAAGTTTAAGAGGAGACAGTATGCATATGATGAAAGGAAGGAAGCAGGAGGTGGAGATGGGTGAGAGGCAGGAGTTTGTAAAGAAAAGAGCTAAAATTCTTTCTGCTCTGAATTTTACCTTACATTCAAAAAAATGTGACAAAGGAAATACATGACAGAATCTCATATCATCAATTTTTAACAGTAGTAGTAACAATAGTAGTCATAGTTGAGGAGGTGTATTTGGACCAGTGGTGGTACAATGGTTGGGAAATGTGTTATTGAGCCTACAGGGGGGCAATATGAATACAGCTAACTGGATCTGGAAAAAGCTCAATTCCTTCCTGGTGGAAGCTCTGAACACTCTCAGGGATGACAACAAATTTTGCTTTGTCATGTGGAATTTCTTTCTCTCTTCAGCATTCCCTTAAATGTATTACATTTTGTACAGTTCAACAAGAAAATATTTTTGATAAGCTCCTAAGACTGAGACGAATTCACAAATGCAAAGTTAGAAAGGGTTAGTTCCTTACCAAAGATCTTCAAATGATGCTGCTGGAGGTTTGGTTGTGAAGGCTATTGAATTAGCAACAATGAAACTGTGAGAAACAATCCCACCAATTATGATGCTGCCTGACTGACGGTATTTTTGAAGTGGAGGGTGTGGAGCATGGATCCTGCTTTTAACAAGGTGGTCTTCACATGCAATATGAGAATACAGTATTAGCAGGAAGACAACTAATACCATCATATTCATTGCCATGCTTCACTCTAACTCATGATTCCACCTGCATCATTATCAGGATGTACTCTGTCATTATCGTGACCAGATTGAATGCTCCGTCAATCTGATGATATGCTTAAATCATTACACCCAAGATATGAAATATAAGTAAAGTTATAAGACTGGTGTGTCCATGCTTGTTCCTAGTCCCTCATCATACCTGTGATTGCTAGAGGGCATCTTTGTGCCATCCTCAGATTAGTTCTCTAAAGGGAAATGGTAATTGTACAGTAGATTTTAGAATTTAATTATAGACTATATAAATGAATGGGAGTATGAATTCAAATGTGGGAGTTCACTGTGGAATTGCAAACAAAAACATGTTTATTACATTTGAATAGAAGTTTTCTTTTCCACTTTACTGACTAGGAGAGTACACTTAAGGTTTTAAATGCCTGAGATGTTCTTTAATATTTATTAGTATAAGGATTCACACTCCCAAGAGTATTGATAGGTTGCTATCAATCAGGATGATCCTTGAACTCACAGAAATCTGTCCAGCTGTATGAATTATATTTAAACCCCATTTTCAGGACTCCTCACCCATAGCCTAATATAGTTGAGACAGGTAATATAAACCATGAGAGAAGTTCTGAATATACTATCCTCAAACCCAAAACCCTTTTCTTATAGAACTCCATCACTTTGCTATATGATGATAGAACCGGAAGGATAGTAGTGAGAAATTCAGTTGAATTGCCTTTCAAAACTAAGGAAACCAAACATCAATGTATAAAGACTTTTGTTCAATCAACCAATCAACCTTTATTGGCACACAGAGAAGTCAGAACTATACAAGTTGACAGGTAAAACTTGGCATCTTTTATTAAGAAAACATTACAGAAATGGGAGTGAAACAGAAGGCTACAATTACACAACCAACACAGGCTTGTAAAAAAGATCAATAAAGTCAATATTACTGAACTAGTTGTTATCTACTTGAGTAGATTTCAGTTTCAGTACATGTGAAGCATTCCTTGGTCACCGTCTTCTGCACTCTTTCCAGCTGGTCAATATTCTTCTTAAATTGTGGTGCCTTGAACTGAACAGAGTACACAGGGTGCAGACTGGCCAAGGCAGAATAGAGTGGTACTGTTACTACCCTTGATCAGGACACCACAATTCCATTCACAAAACCTAGAATAGCATTAGCTTTTTTGCTGCTGGTTCACACTGTTGAATAATGTCATGTTTGTGGTCTACTAAGACCCCTAGGCAGGGGTGAGAAACCCTTTCCAATAGTGGCCTGGATCCTGAAATTAATGAACCTAAGTTAGTCATGTGTGTTAAGAATTAGCTGAACACCACCTTTAGATTCCTGAAAATGTCATTTTGGTGGGCAGGTGGGGTTATCCACCAATCAGTCACCTGTTGTCACAGTGATGATCCTTCAAATTGCCAGCCTGAATAGGTATAACTGCCAATTCCAGCAGGCTTCTATAAGCCTTTAAGATATCCGACTTTGGGCAATCACATGCACGCCATATGGAGAGATATCACAACAAAAAATAAACTAGAAGGCTTGATGGCCTCTTCTTGAAATCCTACTATGTTCTTCTGTAAAATGTAATGATTCTCTGTATAATCTGACATATTACCAGATTTGTGTAACAGTAATTACATTTAGTGCCATTTTGGTAAGAATTCAGTGCCCAAATCTTTCGTAACATATTGGATTTCAGAAATTTAGCATCTGTATAGACAACATTTTATATTTTTATTGAATGTTTCTGACTTAAAAATGCCTTCTGTAAATACGTAACATTTCTGTTTGGGGGGAAAAAGTTGATTCTGAGTTTCACATCTATGTAAAACTAGTAAGTGCTTGGAGAATTTTGAGCAAAATGTATATTGGACAGCTCCAGAAAGGTGTGTGCATGCGTGCACAAATGCATCCAGACCACAGACTGTAACAAAAAGCATGCTACTCAGTCTTATCTTCTTACTAGCTGTCCCCTGTTGTTTAGCTCAGGCCTCAACAAAATGATATAACATTTGGGTGCAAAGATGCAACCCAGCAACCCAGAACTGGAAGCTAAAATAGAAAAAACCTCCACAGCTACCATGTATTTGCCCTTGGAGCTCAGATAAGCTGGGATGAAGGATAGCCACACGCTGCAGAAGACCAACATGCTGAAAGTGATGAACTTGGCTTCATTGAAACTGTCCGGTAACTTCCGAGCAAAGAAAGCCACAACGAAACTGACAATAGCCAAGAAGCCAAGATAGCCCAAGACACAAGAAAACAAAATGACAGATCCCTCATTACATTCTAGTATAATTTCTGTAGTCACTGAGTGCATGTCCACATCTGGGAATGGGGCAGAGGTTGCCAGCCACACACTGCAAATGCCTGCTTGCATGAGGGAACAGGATGCAACAATGGAGTTGGCCAGGCTTTTCCCCACCCATTTTCTCATCCTGCTTCCTGGCTTTGTGGCCATAAATGCCAGAACCACCATCATAGTTTTTGCCAGCACAGAAGAAACAGCCACTGAGAAGATGATGCTGAATGCAGTTTGTCGGAGAAGACATGTCACCGGTTCAGGATGGCCAATGAAAAGCAATGCAGAAATGAAGCAAAGCAGAAGGGAAATCAGGAGAATGTATGTGAGGTTCCGGTTGTTGGCTTTGACGATGGGAGTGTTGTGGTTCTTCAGAATTATTCCCAGCACCAGAGCTGTTATCAATGCAAAGGAAAGTGCAAAGAGGCTTAAGCTGATCCCTAGAGGTTCTTTATAAGATAAGAATATTCTAGCTTTGGGTATGCAAAAATCATGCTTGATGTTTGGATAGGTTGTGTCCATGCAGTCATAACAGTCATGCATATCTGAAAAGCAAAGGTAATTTATTGTTATTAAATTTACATACCGCCTTTCACCCAAATATCACAGGGTAGAGTACATTAAAACACAAAATATATAACATAATTCATTCAAAGGGCCATAGATTGTTTAATCAGAGAAAAGCCTGATTGAAGAGGAATGTTTTCACCTGGTACCTAAAGAAATGTAATGACGGGACTGTGGGATAGCTAGTCTTCTGTAACCAACTTACTTAAGTCGAATTAACACATGAATGGGGTTAATACTATAGAGTAAGCTGTCCTGCTAGCCTTAGCCAGGTCCTGCTAGGCTTAGTTAGTTGAGACAATTGCTATGAGAAAGGCAAAAAATGCCACAACAGGCCCAATTTGTTTGAGGGCAAATTCCCTCCCGGCCAAGAATATGATGATCATGTTGCACCACTGCAAGAACCAAAGAACTAAGATACCATATATATGTTGTGGGAGGGAAGGTTGCTGCTCTGCAGACCAAACTGCTGAATACCATCAGCTTAAATACTCTGGAGGTGGACTACAGTCTTCACTACAGTCTGCTGCTCCACCCCTGACCGTGAAAAAGCATTTTTGCCCTATTCAGATTCAATTTTGTTGGGCAATCCTGCAATCTATGATGGCCGGCTGTTGAGGGTTCCAATGGCCAGACACAAGAAAATGGTTTACAAAGGTGGAGGGAATTTGCTGGGCCACAAACCCTGCCCATCCATTGTGTGGCCATTACCTTTAAAACCTTTTTGTTTCAGGCTTCTGGTTTCTATAGCATGCCATGGCAATGGCTCTCTCAACATTGGAGAGAAGAACAGGGTGAAAAAATGAGATGGAAGGAGTTAAACCATCCCCTATAAAACTCTCAGGGTATGAGAGGTACTGGCAATCTGCCAGCGCCTCAATTGCTCACCATGGGGGATGGGCAGGGGGCACTGGGTGCTACACACTTCACATGATGCGAAACCCCCCAAATTGCCTTTGGATGTGGAGGTTCTTCTAATAATTGGGTTTTAATTTGGATTAAGAATAAGTGCACACCAGAGGAGGTGGACATCATAACTGTGAGCAATCAGCTGCATGGAACTGAGGTTTGAAATTGGGAGAAGATTCTTGAAGGTGTATGAAGGAAAGGGCATAAGTATATGTCTTACCCTTCTGAGTTGAAATCTTCCT
Organism: Podarcis raffonei; assembly: GCF_027172205.1. NCBI lineage: Eukaryota > Metazoa > Chordata > Lepidosauria > Squamata > Lacertidae > Podarcis > Podarcis raffonei. The sequence goes on along the minus strand of NC_070614.1, from coordinate 30,772,967 downwards.
TTCTGGACATGGGATACAATCGTAGCAGCAAAATGGCTCCCCCTCCTTCACTTTCTTGCTATGACCAGGATAACAACTCTCAGTGCATATGGATAAAGGTTGTGCCTAATCCAGAAATGAAAAAGGACAAGAATATTGAGCTTTGGATCTTTAAGATTTGGGGACTTGTTTCTTAGAGAATAAGAAAGCCATTATGATGAGAAATTATAAATAGCTGGAGTATATATATTTATTTCATAAAATTTATATACTACTGGATTGTAAAATACCTCAAAGCAGTTTTCCAAAAGGTATTGCATGTGGGGATACAAAACAATTGTTACTTGACTCTTAAATGAAGACTACCAATAGGAGAAATTACCTACATCTTGCAATTTATCAAAATTCAATAGCAAATAAGGCAAAGTTGAGGTTTACTGTTAGGAATGAGCCAGTTCCTAGTGGAACTTTACAGCCTGCTGCAGAACAGAGAGGCGTAGATTTGGTGCAGGCTGAGCAAAGAACACAGCAGTCAGTGGTAAGTCCTCTGGACATTGGAATGCCGGTTGCCGAGGGAACAACTGAGTAGCGGGCTAGAACACAGCCAAAGCTCTCAGGAAGTTCAAACAGGAGTGAACAGACACATAGACAGTCTGTCAGAACAGGAAGAGGCTGGAGCTAATCCAATAAGTCTGAAGTGTCAGCAAATGGGAAGGTTGCTAGATAGGAAGCAAAACAAGAGAAGTAAGGGACGACGGTTCAATATAGTCTGTAAGAACCGGAAGAAGTCTTCAGAAGGGTCATCTCAAGTGATAATGTCGGCTGCTGTGTTAGAGCCATCCGGAGCTATCTGTTTGTTTTTGCAATAAATCCTCCTTTTTAATTACCTATGCTTACTATGTTATCAAGCTGGGAACCCGGACTCCTGACATTTATGGTCCCCTATGTAAAGTAAGGATTCTTAGAATGAAATAGTTTCATTATGCTAGTGAAAAGAACACTTTCAAGGATCTTGTTTAAGAACAATAGTTACCTTTGACTGGATGAATAAAAGCTTCTGCCTTCAAAAAACTTTAAAACGTAAATGTGTTTATGCTTGTTCGTATACAATTAATGTTTTGTTTTATTTATTTGCATATATTTGTTTTTATTTTTACTTTATTTTTATTTCATAATCATTTAAAAAAGGAATTAACATTGCAAGTCAGAAATAGTTTGCAATGTACTGACAATTAGTACTTACCTGGTTAAACAAGCTGTTCCACCTTATGACCTTGTTGTTGATGGTCAACACTTGGCTTGGAAGAGCCTGAGGATCAAGCCTACCAACTTTTACTTTATGGAAGGATTGGTTGGACAAAACAATCAAGTTTATAACATCAAATGCAGCTATCATTTTTCCACTTTCATCAAAAGAAATCTTGTCCCCAGCACTGTTATTAAATGAAACACTTTTGAGAAAGTGATGGAGCTTGATAAAAAGAAAATAATAAACAAACAAACAAACAGTTGTATTTATATAGTAACATGTAAAGTGTTGAACTTAAAAAGATGACACCTTAGAAATATTTTTTAAAGGAGAGCTGTGTTTTTCTGACTACATGGTTGGCATCTGTCTGTACTGAAACAATATAGGACAGTGCCTTTGGGGGTGAGGTCAAACTGTTGGGAGGTTCCAGCTCCCGCTGTGGCTGCTGAAACTGATATGGAAGAGATAGGTTTTGTTGAAGCTGGGGCAGATGAACACATGGAGCTTGGAAGGGAACACAAGTGTCATATAGTCAAGTTCCCAGCAATGCAGCAATCTTTCTCCCCAATGTGGGGCTTGAACCCACAACCCTGTGATTTGTGCTGAGATCAACTGAGCTAGATGTATATATTCTGAAGCAGCAGCATAATAACAATGTTACTCTGTTTGGAAGGAATGAAACCACACACAAAAAAACCACTAGCACCCATTATACACTGTAGGTACAGTAAGTTCATATACCAAAATGACACATAAAAAGAAGGCTGACTAAAGCATAGACTATTATTTCATTTCTATGCAGTGGGAAGAGAGAGAAAGCTGAAAATGTGAGCATAGGTAGAGTTTATGGACACATTAGTTTCACTGGTTACCCTCAAAATATGGTGTGCTACCATATGAGAATGTGTGGAAAATTACCTGCCAAAATGGTTGATTCTGAAGTTCAGGTCTTCCTCTGACTAACACTGTTCCATATGTCCTTCTGGATGAGAACATGGCTTGTAAAGCATGGGCCACTACATAGACTGCATTATAGATGCTGTAGCTGTGCCCAGTCATACTCATTTCAAACAAAGGGAGAGGGAGGCTCTCCAACTTCTCTTCTCCTGTACAAATGCCTCCATCCACATAGTTGCCAGTGACATTTAAGAATATACAGCTGAATACGGTCTCCCAGAATTTCTTTATGAAATCATCTTTTATTGTATTTAAAGGATTTCTCTCCTCAAGAAATTTGTGAAATCTCTGTAAATAACTAAACTGATATCTGAAGGCTATAGCACCATGGAATAGTTCTACATCCCAGTGCCTTTGATAGGGAAATGCACTGATCTCCACCTGGGCTGTTGCTATCCAAACTTTCCCCGCTAATTTATTTTCAACAGATAAAACCGGAAGCCATCTAAAAAATGACATGGAATAAGATTCTCCATAGATCACTATTACATTTGCTTTACTGCCCATCATATTATCATTTATTTTGACCCCATTTTCTATGATGTCCATAAATCCAGTGACAAAAGAAAGTGTGGGGATTCTCTCTATGAAGGCAAAACAAACACCCTTCTGGGAAAAGACTGGAAGTACAGTTTGCACAAATCTTTCTCCATTATCATTATCCATAACAATGACCCCAATCCACGTCCACCCGAAATGCAGAAGCAGAGAGAGAATGCCCTCATGCTGAAGGGCTTCCTGGGGGACCATCTGGTAGAAGGAAAGTCCTGGGGTTTTATCATTCATCACTGGTGCAGGACTGAATGTTAGCTGAAGATGAAAGGGGAGATGTGAATGAAAATTATTAATATAATTACATATCACTTCTATGTTTTCATAGTTCCTCCCAACTCCGGAGTGCTGAGAGTGATGACCTGAGAGAGGGATTTCTCTTTGCAGTGCCTAAATTATGCAACACCCTCCCCACAAAGATGCATTTAGCATCTTTGTCGCTTAGCTTCTGCCATGTTCTAAGGACACACAGCCTTTCTGAAAATAAATTTGGAAGTTTAATGGGATGCACACCTTCTGTTTTGTTTCAAAGGTATTGCACTGAGGCGGTTTTTTAGAGGAATTCTCTTACTTGGTTTTTAGTAAATGCTTTACTTATTTGAAATTATATTGTTACATCATTCCCTCATTTCTTCACGACAATTCTAGGAATTTACTCAGTATCAACTTCCCCCTTTTTTTGTGGGCTGTCCTCCTATTTCCCTTGCCTTTCTATAACTGAAATCCGAATAATATTCACCAATTCTCAAGTGGGTCTTTTATACCACTACTGTTCTTTTAAGAGCCAGTTCCCTGGCCCCTGTGTACAATTACCACGTCTGACCTGACAAGTCAAGAATTTTTGTGCCCCAGCTCTTTGTCTCCCTGGCCAGCATCTACCTTTAAGTATCAGTCAGAAAGATGAAGCATTCCCCAAATGTAATAATCACAGGTATTATAGCCAGTTGGAGCAGTTATGACAAAACTCTTTTAAGATACAACATGATATTCAAATATACATGTTCCCCAAGGTGGTTTAAAAATGTTTTAACTATGTTTCTATTTTATTTTAACATATTATTTTTACATTTTTACATTTGCCACTTCGGGCTCCTTTTGGAGGAGTGTTGGGATAGAAATCAAATCAAATAAATAAATAAATAAATACATATTGACTGTCAAATTGGCCTGATTCTGTCTTCTTGGAAATATTCTCAATGAATTTGAAAAATAGCTGCTGTGGTCTCTAGCTGCTTAGTTCATCTTACCACTATCATTTATACTACTCATATACACATATCCCTTACCTGTGGAATTTTGTAGATATCCAATACAGTGGCCGCATGAAGAGAGATATCCGAATCCAGTCCTCCAATGACTGCTATCAAATGTTTTTGGGTGTCACATAAGTAGTTAGGGACAAATACCTCTAATGTGGAGGTAAGTAGTATAGTAGCATGATAAGTCCTCTGAGCATTGAAATAGCTGTCATAGATGCAGACACCCAAGGTGACATTTGGTAATAGCTGAGGGTTTTCATTTATCTCCTGTACTGCAAATACCAAGGCCAGGATGTGCTGGTAATTTTTGGGCACCACACTAGAACAAGAGTTACAACTAAAATCAGACACATATTCTAACCCTATTCTATGCACATTCATAATGATAGCCACTGAACGTGATATGAATTTTCTTTCAAAGAAACACACTCTTGCAAGACAAAAAGAAGGAAAAATTCAGTCCATTTTAATACAGTGCAAACGGCATGCATTGAGATAGTTATGGTAACTCTCAAAATGGAAAGATTCATGAAAGTAAATAAAATGAAAACAACAACAACACAAAAACACTGCTCTGTTTCAAGCCAAGTAACAAAAAATTCAGAAAGAAAGGAAAGAAGAACAGAAGTGTAAGAGGAGACAGTATGCAAAGTTAGAAAAGATTAGTTCCTTACGTAAGATCTTCAAATGAAGTTGCTGGAGGTTTGGTTGTGAAGGCTATTGAATTAGCAACAATGAAACTGTGAGAAACAATCCCACCAATTATGATGCTGCCTGCCTGACAGTATTTTTGAAGTGGAGGGTGTGGAGCATGGATCCTGCTTTTAATAAGGGGGTCTTCACATGCAATATGAGAATACAGTATTAGCAGGAAGACAACTAATACCATCATACTGAACACCACCCTTCACTCTAACTCATGATTCCACCTGCATCATTATCAGGATGTACTCTGTCATTATCGTGACCAGATTGGATGCTCAGTCAGTCTGATGATAGACTGAATCTATCTGAGTCCAAGTTATGAAATATAAGTAAAGTGATAAGAGTGGGGTGTGCATGCTTGTTCCTAGTCCCTCATCATACCTGTGATTGCTAGAGGGCATCTTTGTGCCATCCTCAGATTAGTTCTCTAAAGGGAAATGGTAATTGTACAGTATATTTTAGAATTTAATTATAGACTATATAAATGAATGGGAGTATGATATGAACTCAAATGTCGGAATTCCCTGTGGGATTGCAAACAAAAACATGTTTATCACATCTGAATAGAAGTTTTCTTTTCCACTTTTCTGACTAGGAATGCACACTTATGCTTTTAAATGCCTGAGATGTTCTTTAATATTTATTAGTATAAGTATTCACACCCCAAGGGTATTGATAGGTTGCTATCAATTAGGATGATGCTTTACCTCACATAAATCTGTCCAGGTGTATTAATGATACTTAAACCCCATTTTCTGGACTTCCCACTCCAAGCCTAATATAGTTGAGACAGGTAATATAAACCATGAGAGAAGTTCTGAATATACTATCCACAAACCCAAAACCCTTATCTTATAGAACTCTGTCACTTTGCTATATGATCATAGAACCAGAAGGGTAGTAGTGAGAAATTCAGCTGAATTGCCTTTCAAAACTAAGGAAATTGTCAGGGAACTGCCATCGGAGCCAGAGGCGGAGGCAAGGCTCCCAAGCGATGCTGGAGAAGGGCCCAGCATTGAGAGAGGCAGCTCATCGGATGGGGAAGGAAATCAGCGTAACACCAGGGATAAAGGGGGGCAGATGGGGGAATCGGCGAGGGGGCTCCAGGACTCCTCGCCAGAGACCAGCGGGGAGAGCACGGGTCCTCCGCTGCCCACACCCACCCTGCGCAGAAGACTTCCGTGCAGGGAGAGTAGGCGGAGACTTGGCGTCAAAGAACTTCTTTGCTGGAAGAGGTTCAAGAAACGCCCACTGACGGATTCTGCTAGCGACTGAAACAGCCACAAAGTGAAGGGCTGTCTAGACAGAAAAGGTTTAACCAGGCAACCTAGCCAGGAGTGGTGGCAACTTACGCACGAGCAACCCCTATAACCATTACAGCAATCCGTCAGTCTCTGACGTTGCTTGTGCGCAGCGACAGGCAGGCAGCATAATGAGCCAAACCGGAGAAGCCGGCGCAACGGAGCAAGCAGCTGGAGTGCAAAATCTGGTGGAGAGGAACCGAGATTTGGAACAGCATGTGGCTCTCCTGACTGCACGGCTGGACGAAAGGCGGGCTCAGGATGCACAGGTCAGACCCACCCCCGTCGCAAGGAAGGTACCGGGACTGGTACACAAGTTTGGGGGGAAGCCCCAGGACTATAACGCGTTCCGAACAGAAATACAGTACGCTTTGGAACTGCACCATAATGACTTTGCTGATGATGGGGAAGGGTGGCCTATATTGTCGGGCATCTACAGGATGGGGCCCGGGAATGGATCAGGCCCCTAATGGCGACGCAAAATGCTGCCTTGAAAGACCTTAGGAAATTCTATCAGGCGATGGATGCAATGTATTCCAGTGAAGTGGAGCAAAATGTGACTCGACGGGAATTGATGGGGTGCAAGCAGGGGAGCCAATCAGTTAGAGACTACTGGTCGCGCTTTCCAATGTTGATCCACCGGCTAGGGTGGGATCTGGACTCGGAACCCATTCAAATGTTGTTTGAGGAGGGGTTGTCCCCAACTGTGAAGGACGAGCTTTCCCGCGCGCCCCGCCCACAGTTGATGGATCAGCTGACCAAGGCTGTGCTTGCGATTTGAGTAAGACAGGAAGCGCGGGCTCAGGAGAAGCGCGAAGCGAGAGGGGAACGTTGCCATGACTACCGCATTCCTGAAATACCGAGGCAGCCTTCCCAGATGGCTGAGCCAATGGAAATAGATGGCGCGCGCGCGAGGTTTCAAACTCCAGTGAAGGTCGCAAGAGGGAGGGAAAGGATTGGAAAACCACCAAGAAGTGTTTCCTCTGCCAACAGCCAGGACATTTTGCCAGGTTCTGCCCTCAAAGAAAGGCCTGGCAAGGGATGGTGGGAGCTGCTGGCTGTGAGGAGGAGGGGGGAAAGGGGCAGGCACAGGGAAAAGCCAACACTTGGCTGCCAATCAGCGGGGGCAGCAGCCAAGCCAGCAACAAATAGAAGTGCCCCAGCCAGACCCTCCCAGGGCAGCTATAGCCATAGAAGTGGTGCTAGAACTCCCGAATGGGCACCCAGTCAAGGTGGAGGGGCTGCTGGATTCAGGCAGCTCCTGCAATTTCTTCAGCAAGGACTTCGCTCTAGAGCACCAACTCCACCTGCTGCCCCTGGATTTTCCCTTGCAAGTGACCACCATCGATGGCAGGGAACTTCTGGGAGGGGAAGTGACGCACCAGACCCCACCAATGAGAATGAGGGTTTCCAGGCACACGGAGACCATTGCCTTTCACGTAGCCACACTGGCAGGACCCCCAATAATATTAGGGATGAGCTGGCTGGCACTACATGATCCAGTAGTGGCATGGCATCAGCGGTCGGTCACCTTTGGGTCAGCTTACTGCTTGGAACACTGTCTAGGGGGGGAAACCCAAGGATGACCATGGCCAGGGTGGCTGGGATGGCTGTGGAGCCAAAAGGGGAGGTGCCACCACAATATGCTGACCTGCAGGAGGTCTTCAGCGAGAAGGAGGCGGATAGACTACCCCCCATAGGCCCTTTGACTGCCAAATCAACTTACTCCCAGGGGCTCAGCTGCCGGTGGGTAAGCTATATGCCATGTCTGACCGGGAAATGCAGGAGTTGCGGGAATTTATAGACAAGAACCTGAAAAGAGGTTTCATAAGAGAATCAAAGGCGGTGGGGGGCAGTCCGGTGTTCTTTGTGGACAAAAAGGACACTAATCAGCCTAGATTAGTTGTAGATTTCAGGGCCTTGAACCTTGTATCAGAACCCGTGACCTTCCCAATGCCCAGGATTGACAACATTTTAACACGGGTAAGGCAGGGGAAAATCTTTACTAAGCTGGACCTCCGGGGAGCGTACAATCTGATTAGGATGAGGGAGGGGGACGAATGGAAAACCACCATGTTCACCCCCCTGGGGGCCTTTGAGTACTTAGTTATGCCATTTGGATTACAGTCGGGCTCCGCCTGCTTTCAAGCATTCATGCACCACGTGTTGGGGTCCTTGCTGTACAAGAACTGCGTAGCCTTTTTGGATGACGTCTTAATCTATTCTGACAATGAGAAGCAACATGTCAGAGACGTCAGGGAAGTGCTACAGAGACTGCAGAAGCACCAGTTGTGGGTCAAGCTGGAAAAATGCCAATTTCATGCAAGAGAGGTTGAGTTTCTGGGGTACAAGTTGTCAGACACGGGCCTAGCTATGGACCCCAGCAAGGTGCAGGCGGTGCTGGAATGGAAGGCCCCAAAACCCGGAAGGACGTGCAGAGGTTCCTAGGGTTCAGCAACTTCTACAGGAAGTTCATCAAGAACTTCGCCCACTTGACAGCGCCCATCACAGATTGTCTCAGTAACAAAAAGAAGTTCGTCTGGACAGAAAGGGCCCAGCAATCCTTTGAAAGACTGAAGAAGGCGTTCACTTCGGAAGAGCAGCTCCTGCACGTGGATCTGCAGAAGCCCATGAGGCTGGAGACCGACGCGTCAGACCGAGCCATCGGAGCGGTACTGTTGCAGCCAGGGGTCCAGTAGAGCTGGAGGCCGTGCGCCTTTTTCTCGAGGAAGCTGAGCAAGTCGGAGCAAAACTACACGGTGTATGACTGCGAACTGCTTGCAATTTATGCAGCATTTCGACGATGGAGACATCTGCTAATAGGGGCGCAGCACAAGATCCAGGTGTGTACGGATCACAAGAACTTGGAATACTGGAGGACTGCGCGAGTACTCCACCAGAGACAGATTCGATGGGCACAGGAGTTCTCCAAGTTTTCCTTCGAGATCCGGTACGTGCCGGGAGAGGAAAACGTAAGAGCAGATGCTCTCTCCCAGAAGCCGGAATGGAAGGAGAGGGACCACCGGAACTCAGACACGTGTTCCCCGAGAACCGATGGGTGTGTGGAGGAGTGTTGGTTGGGAAACGAGAACTGGCCGGGCTTACTAGAAACGACGAATTCGCTCAAACTAAAATCAGGGAACTCCAGGACAGAAGGGAAAACCATGGAGGGTTTGAGGAAAAGGAAGGGCTACTGTACTATAAGGGGGCGCTGTACGTACCGGGGGAGACCTTGAGGGGAAGGGTACTCAAACAACTCCACGACAACCCAACAGCGGGGCACTTTGGTCAACACAAAACCATGTTGCTTGTCACCAGGCAGTTCTGGTGGCCAAGGGTAAGGGAAGATGTACGGGAATATGTACAGGGGTGCGACCGCTGCCAGAGGGCAAAGGGGGAGAGGGCTGCCCCCGCAGGGTTACTGGAACCCTTACCCACGCCGGGAAGACCCTGGGAGGTGGTGTCCATCGATTTTATGACAGATTTGCCCAAGTCAAGGGGGAAGACAGCAGTCATGGTAGTAGTCGATCTACTGACAAAAATGTGCCATTTCATAGCTTGCTCACATGCGGTGACGGCAGAGGAAACAGCCAGGTTGTTTGTGGATCACATCTTCAGGCTGCATGGGGCTCCCTCAAGGGTCATCTCAGATCGCGGGAAACAATTTACTTCCCGGTTCTGGAGGAAGCTCATGAGCTTGCTGCAAGTCGAGGTGGGCTTCTCGACGGCGAGACACCCGGAAACCAACGGGCAAGCAGAAAGAGCGAACAGTATACTCCAGCAATACCTACGCTGCTACGTCAGCGAGAGACAGAACGATTGGGTATAGAAACTAGCGCTGGCTGAATTTGCATAAAATAACGCTGAACATGTGTCCACGGGAATGAGCCCGTTCATGGCCAATTATGGGTGTCACCCCAGGGCCTTCCCGGGGAGGGGGGAGGAAGGGGGGAGCATACCTGCGGCAGAGCAGTTTGTGGAAGAAATGGAGGCCTTGCACCAGCAACTTAAGATGAACTTGGAGCGGGCCAAGGAAATTTACAAGAGGCAGGCAGACAAGCACCGTCGGGAAGGGGAGACCATACGGGTGGGAGACCGGGTGTGGTTGTCAACCCAAGGGTTACCCTTTAAGGGAGGGTGCAAGAAGTTGCAGCCAAGGCGGCTGGGACCTTTTGAGGTAACACAGCAGGTGAACCCCGTGGCATTCAAGCTCAAGTTGCCTGACAGCATGAAGATACACCCGGTGTTCCATAGGTCCCTACTCTCACCGTACAGGGAGGGGCGGGAATTCCCGGGGCGGGAGGGAGAAGTCACCACACACCCGCAGGTAGAGGAGAGGGATCACATCAACCAAGCCACGGAAATACTCGATTCAAGGTGGCGAGGGCGCCAGGTGGAGTACTTTACTCAGCGTCTATGTCCATGCACAATGAATGAAGTAGAGGACTTCATACACTTCTTTTTCTACTGCCCTATTTATGAGCTAATAAGAACTAAGCTCCTCCTCTTGATCCCGCCCACCATCACATCTAAGGAAGACTGTTTGAAATTCCTTCTTGTGGACACAAATCCCCAAATTTCACGTGGGGTGGCAATCTTTATAGTGCAGGCTTTGAAACTTAGGGCTACACTGACTGGGTAATGTGTCCCAGACCTGGACCTGTTTTAATTCTTTGTATTACCTTTTTAACCTAATGTGCCGAGCCTATTTTGGGGCCATTATATGTTTTATATGCATCTGCATTTTAGATTCCCGGCGCTGGCAACTAAATTTTTACATTATTGTTTTAGGGTAATTTAAATGTCACAATGCCAGTAATATCGTTTGAATTTTGTTTTGTTAGGTTGCTTCTCTCTAGCATTTTTGTCTTATCCTGCTATGGCTGTATGCTAATGCAATAAAGGTTTGATGATGATGATGGTAGCCTGGAAGGGAGAACCCAGGTCAGAAAACATGTGGGTTCCCGCTGAGGCAATCAATGACGGGTATCTTGTGGAGGAGTTCCACAGCCTGTTCCCAGATAAACCAAAACCACTAGCGAGATTCTGGGAGGAGCAATTTGGAACCACAGATGATGAAGAGGATTTTGTGGGTTTTCCTGCCTCCGAAGAGGAGGGAGGAGAGGCGTCAGAGGGAGAAGAATCAGACTGTGAGGCCCACCCCGCGGGAAGAGATCGGAGCGGGTGGGAAGCGGGTTTTGAATCCTCAGAGGATGGCGACAGCTCCTTCCGGGGATTCCCCGCATCGTCGGCCGAGGAAAGGGACGAAGTTGGATCAAAAGTGCGGGCCGGGGGTGGAGGGGGTCCTGGGGGGGAGGTGAATGTCAGGGAACTGCCATCGGAGCCAGAGGCGGAGGCAAGGCTCCCAAGCGATGCTGGAGAAGGGCCCAGCAGGGAGAGAGGCAGCTCATCGGATGGGGAAGGAAATCAGCGTAACACCAGGGATAAAGGGGGGCAGATGGGGGAATCAGCGAGGGGGCTCCAGGACTCCTCGCCAGAGACCAGCAGGGAGAGCACGGGTCCTCCACTGCCCACACCCACCCTGCGCAGAAGACTTCCGCGCAGGGAGAGTAGGCGGAGACTTGGCGTCAAAGAACTTCTTTGCTGGAAGAGGTTCAAGAAACGCCCACTGACGGATTCTGCTAGCGACTGAAACAGCCACAAAGTGAAGGGCTGTCTAGACAGAAAAGGTTTAACCAGGCAACCTAGCCAGGAGTGGCGGCAACTTACGCACGAGCAACCCCTATAACCATTACAGAAACCAAACATCAATGTATAAAGACTTTTGTTCAATCAACCAATCAACCTTCATTGGCACACAGAGAAGACCTTCCATCATACATGTCATCTCTTTCATCAGTACCACACCGTCTCGCATTTATTCGTGCAAGGTTCAATGTCTTTCCATCGAACCTGCTGAGCCACAGATTTTCCAAGGGTTTGGTGTCTCCGCTATGCGTGTGTGATGGGAAAACTGTTGAATCTCTTCCACATATAATGTTCAACTGTCCCCTACATAGCATAGCCAGGACTAAATTCCTGGGTCCTGCTTTACTGCGCTTGGTTGGCAGGCCTGTTGAGTTACACGCCGCACTGCTTTTGCAGGATACAGACCCTTCTGTAACTCTGCAGGTGGCGAGATTTCTGAATGCGGTTATCTCACACACAAAAACCACCAAAAAACAACAAAAACACCAAAACTAATCGGACTGTTATGATGAGAGTGCATGTCAGATCTCGTCTTCAGTTTTTTTTTTCTTCTGTGAACCGTTCCCTGGAGCTCTCCTGGCCCCAAGCTGTCATTTGGCTCTGCTCAAGGACCCACCCTTGCATCGTGGTGTTCACCTTCTGTTGTCGGATATATCGGTCTTTATGTCTCTGTGTTTTTTATGTTTGTACATATTTTATGGGCTAATAGCCATAAATAAAATAAATAATAAAAAAAAAAAAACAGAGAAGACCGGACTATACAAATTGACAGGTAAAACTTGGCATCTTTTATTAAGAAAACATGATGGAAATGATAGGAAAGCAGAAGGCTATGATTACACAACCAACACAGACTTGTAAAAAAGATTAATAAAGTCAGTCTTATTGAACTACTTGTTATCTACTTGAGTAGAGTTCCTTGCAAAAGTGAATTTCATTTTTGAACTAATGATCAGATACTTCCAGGAATATTAAAGCTATGGATAAAGCTTCAGAAATGTATAGGCATCCAAGAACAGTAGAAAAAGGCCATCACCCAAAAAAGACCTAGACTTGGCCCTATTATGAAATTCACTCCATATGTGATGTCAATGGTATCTTTGCCTGACACGAAATTTCCATATCCCTAACAGCCCTGACCTATCATGACTAAAGGCTGTACTTTTTCATGAACAAAACAAAGAAACTAAGAAATATAGGCATATTAGAATCTGATAGACCAGGTTCATGCTCAGAATGGACTTTTTGGCAGAGCACTTCTAACCATGGCTACTCACATTTAAGTATCACAATGAATGGCATGAGGCTTACTCCCAGGTGACATGCTCACATTGCAGCCATGACTTCAGAGTTTGGGGGGAGTGTCTTATTTTTGAAAATAATAATGTTATGGAAGCATTCTGCTCTTAACGACCTGAGAGCTAAAATCTTAGAAGTGTGTACTGTAGAATGAAAACCCACCCTAAACTTTTATGAAATTAAGAGTCAGTTTATAATTAGCATAATTGTACTTTACTAACTAGATAGGGAGACACAATCACATACCGGTAATTCTTTAGTCAGTTCTTCGTATTAGCTGTTCCCTTTTGTTCAATTCAGGTTTCAACAAAATAATGTAACATTTGGGAGAAAAGATGCAGGCCAATAATCCAGCACTGGAGGCTAAGATAGAAAAGATCTCCACAGCTATCATGTATTTCCCCTTAGTGCTCAAGTAGGTTGGAACAAAGGATAACCACACACTGCAAAACACTAACATGCTAAAAGTGATAAACTTGGCTTCATTGAATGTGTCGGGTAACTTCCTAGCAAGGAAGGCCAAAGTGAAGCTGGCAATGGCCAGGAAGCCAATAAAGCCAAGGACACAATAAAACATAGTCACAGACCCCTCATTACATCCAAGTATAATTTGTTCAGCCATTGAGTGTATATCAGCCTCTGGCAACGGGGGAGAGATTGCCAGCCACACAATGCAAATGCCTCCTTGTATAAGGGAACAAGAAAGTACAATTGAATTGGCCAGCCTCTTTCCCACCCATTTCCTCATTCTGGATCCTGGCTTGGTGGCCATGAAAGCCAGAACCACAGTGAGGGTTTTTGCCAGCACACAAGAAACAGCCACTGAGAAGATGATGCCAAAAGCAGTTTGTCGGAGGAGACAGGTCACCTTCTGAGGCTGTCCAATGAATAGCAGTGCAGAAAGGAAGCAGAGCAGGAGGGAGAGGAGGAGAGTGTAAGTGAGGTCCCTGTTATTTGCTTTGACAATGGGAGTGTTGTGGTTCTTCACAAATGTTAAGAGGACTAGAACGGTGACCAAAGAACAGAAAAGAGCAGAAAGGGCTAAACTGATCCCCACAGGTTCTTCAAAAGACAAGAAGCTTATTTCCTTGGGAATACATAAATCATGGTTTTTATTTGGATATGTTTGGTCTGAACATGTAGAACAGTCGCTCATATCTGCAAAGGAAAATACATAGCTTAATTTTATAAACATGCCATTTATCTCAAGAGCAGCCAATTTGACAATTCAAATTGGGGAAGAATTAAACATTGAATCTGTGGGATGTGGTGTGGAGATAATTTTAGGGATTTTAGTAATTAATATTGAACTTCCATGATGTGGAAAGTTTTGAATGTATTTCCACCTTTAGGGCCTTAAACAGCTATTTGCTTTTTCCCTGGAACACCACACAAACTGAAATGATACCATAAAGCCCTCCTATGCATATTAACATATAACATTTGTAGTCTGCATTTCATTTTTTCTACCAAAGTTGTTGTGCACATATAATATACTAAAACAATTGAGATACAAATTCTGGCTGGAAGGAGTGATATGCTGGAATACTGCCCCAAATTTGATCATGTGAAACTACAACACAAAATGCCCACAATTTCCCAGGTTAACAGGGTTGCAAATGTATTTAGTACTGGAATCTAATCACATTGAAATGATCACTAAACCTCTCCTAGATTCTGCCTGTTTTCACATACTTCTTTCACGTCACCTGAAAGGTCACATAAAACCTGGAAATAATTTGCTAAAAAATGTTAGGAAAATGAATATAAAGTGGTATCTGAATGCAGGCCTGGTGTATGCACATCCTTATTTTTTTATAACGCTATTCCTCTGAAAATCATGCAATCTGCTTCCTATTTCTATATACATTATTGCTTACCTGTCTGGTCTGAAATCTTCCCTTCTGGACAGGGGATGCAATCATAGCAACAAAATGGCTCTCCTTCCTTTACTTTCTTGCTTGAACCAGGATTGCATTTCTCACTGCATAGAGAAATAGGCCTTGCCTAATCCATGAATGAAAAAGGAGGATATTGAGCTTGTAATCTATAATTGTGAGGAAGTAACGACCTGTTGCATACCCCTCAACTGCCATGATAAAATCAGGACATCCCACTTTTGGGTGCCATGCTCTCAGCTGAAAAATGCACAAGATTGTGGAGCCCCAAAATGTGCGCTTTTGGGCTCCCTGATCTCGTGCAGGTCACATGACTCGCACGGGAGTGTGGTTGGGAAGATGTATTTCTTGGTTTCCGCCGTCAACATGTTGGAGGGTATGCTGCTTGCCCTTTCTCAAAGTGAGGCAGTGTGGAAGATTAGGAAGAGCGGTTGGGTGTTGAATGCAGAAGGCTGCTATCAGGAACAGAAGGGTGGTCATTCTTCACTCCAGGAGATTCCAGTTCATGACTCCTCTGAATTCAGTGCCTGAAACAATTATCTAATGCTGCCTTATCTTTGTGCCAACCAAAGAGAGTGGTCATGTTTCATCTTGATTTAACAACTATTAATAGTTTCAACCCAAATTTTCAATCAATTTTAGGAAGAACAGTTTTGAAAAGAAACATGCAAACTACCCAGTATAGTGAGGTGGCTGAATCAGTGTGTTACAGAGTATTAAGTGCTGTTTTGATAGAGGAAAGCATGAAATAAAATTTTCTACATATTGAGACTGCAGAGAACTACTATAAGGTGATGCTAGCTGGTTTGCTCACTGCGCAGACTTCAAGCAGGTGTCAGGAATTATTGCATAAATACAATGCTTAAAGAGGACATAGTTTGATCCTATGGATGGAATTTGATATTTTAGGTGGTTTTCAATGATGTACTACTCTGAACAGACTAATTGAAATCAGTGTGTGTGATTGCGTTCCCAGTCACATGGTGCCTGAGGGGCCAACCAGAAATAAGAGAAATAGGCCACAATTTTATTGTTTACAGGTGTAAGTAGGTTTCGGCCAAGGCACTGAGCATGTACTTGGTATCAAGAAGCCTGCCTCCTAGGTAAATAGAGGGGGGGTGTCAACCCTGACTGGGATCCGCCCGCTGACATGCACCAGGTGTCACGATCCCACCAGGGGCGCCATTGGGAAGGATGCTATAGCCCCTTGGCCTTCCTGGAAGATTGGGTGGTGAATCCTGTGGCAATCCAAGAAGGGGGATTCTGGGTGCAATCCTCATTTGCAGAGCCAAAAGACCACCTGTCTCCTGACACCTGATTGGTGTTTCCAGGCCAATGCCTGCACAACCAAGGGGGCAGAGCATTCCATTCCCAGTTGTGCAAGAAGGGGGAGCATGGCTCCTGGAAGACACCGCTGTCATGCTGGAAAGCAAATGCTGCTTCCCAGGGTTCTCGGCTAATTGGAAACTGACTTTGGACATTAATCAATTATCATCATTTTACATATATTCAATGCAAAAGATGCATTTGGTTCATCCAAAAATTGATCAAAAAATTGAAATCTATAGCACAAACAGATCATCAAATCTTCATACATTACAAGCTCATCATTGTCAGGTGAAACTATGTTTACACTGAGGACTCAAAGTAACTACAGTTGAATTGTACCTGGTTAAACCACTTGTGCCAAGTTATAGCATCCTCATGGAAGATGAAGAATTGATTTGAAGAAGTCTGGGGATCCATCCTGCCAACTTTAACTTTATGAAAGGATTGGTTTGGTGAAACAACCCAATTAATAATATCTAGCCCAGCTTCCAACTCCCCTTTCTCGTTGAAGGAAACTTTGTCTCCTGCACTGTTATTAAATGACAGACTTCTGAGGAAATGATGAACCTACATTTAAAAAGAGAGAATGGGGTTGTACATCAATCTAACAAATGAAGTCAATAGAAGTGGAATAGAAGTGTTCATGGAGTTAATTTATTGCACAAGTCGTGCACTATTTCAACACCAAAGTTTTGGTACACTGTTACAAGTGGAAGCCAGCCTCATTACCTGCCACAGCTGAGGATTCTGAAATGGCAGCTTCCTGTTGTCTACCGTAAATCTAGAACTGAGTCTGGATGAGAACATGGCATGGACAGCATGGGCCATGGCATAAACAGCATTGTATATACAGTAGCTATGGCCCGTCATGCTCATTTCAAAAAAAGGTGTAGGAAGCATTTCCAGGTTCTCCTCTCCAGTGCAAAACTCCTGATCCACACCATCTGTGACTGTACTAGGGAAGACACAAGCAAAGGCCTGTTGCCAGAAGTCTTTGATGAAATAATCTCCATTTGTGGTGGAGGGACTTATGTGTTCAAGAAATTTGTGAAATTCTGGTAGACTATTTGAGTGAATTGCGAAAGACAGAGCCCCATGAATTATTTGTGTATCCCAAGTCCTTTGATAGACCACAGACGTCAGCTCCATCTGGGCTGTCATTATCCATACTTTACCTTTTGCTTCCTCTCCCATCTCTTCTTCTTCTGACAAATATGGAAACCATCTAAAAAACAGCATTGCATAAGATTCTCCATAGAGGATAATCACATTGGCTTTGCTCCTCATTACTTTATCATGTATTTTTGCACAGTCTTGTAACAAGTCTTTAGCTTCAGTGATGAAAGTTAATTTGGGGACTCTCTCTATGATCGCAAAACAGATACCACTAGAGGAAAACATTGGAACCACCTTTTGTACAAATTGTTCTCCATTCTCGAGATCCATCATAAGGAGCCCAATCCATGTCCACCCGAAATGCAGAAGTAAGGAGAGAATCCCCTCGTACTGAAGGGCTTCCTGGGGGACCATTTGGTAGAAGGAGAGGCCTGGAGTTTTATCATGCATGATGGGAGCAGGGCCATACGTGAGCTAAAGGGAGGAGGGACAGAAAAGAAAACAAACAGATAGGAATGCTTTAATGGAGATATCCAGCGAGTTTTTCTGCAACATTTGTAAATGTATAGCAGCACAATAAATGAAACTGCATAGCTACGAGAACTACCTTACCCCACATGTGCCTACCTTACAGCTATGATAGTGGAATTGGCACTCTTACAGGTGCCTCATAATATCTGTTCCACATATTTAAGAACTTGATTGTTTAGTTTGGCAGGGCCTTCACTTTGTTATTCCTGTGCATTGAAATCACAGGGTAGCACTGTGGTCTACACCACAGAGCCTAGGGCTTGCGGATCAGAAGGTCAGCGGTTCAAATCCCTGCGATGGGGCGAGCTCCCGTTGTTCGGTCCCAGCTCCTGCCAACCTAGCCATTTGAAAGTACATCAAAGTGCAAGTGGATAAGTAGGTACCGCTGCAGCAGGAAGGTAAACGGCGTTTCCGTGCGCTGCTCTGGTTCACCAGAAGCGGCTTAGTCATGCTGGCCACATGACCCGGAAGCTGTATGCTGGCTCCCCCGGCCAGTAAAGCGAGAAGAGCGCCGCAACCCCAGAGTCATCCACGACTGGACCTAATGGTCAGGGGTCCCTTTACCTTTACAGGTGCCTCGTAATACCTGTTCCACATTTTTAATAACTTGTTTGTTTAGTTTGGCTGGGCCTTCACTTTGGAATTCCTGCACATTGAAATCAAGCAGATGTCTTCATTGGACTCTTTTTTGTGCCTCCTAAAAGCATTATTGTTTAGGTATGCCTACCCAGATGATTTTTAAGTTGATACACTTTGGATCTGTTGTAGTATTTTAACTTTTGTATGTTTAAAACTATGCTTATGAAATATTCTTGTTTTTACTGTTTTACTGTTTGTGTACTGTTTTAACCAGTGGTTTTAAGTAATAAATAAATACAATAAATAAATAAATAAATATGGAAGGAAGGAAGGTTTCTGCATTTATGTCCATATTGTTCAATAAATCACTACAATATATTTATCATACAAAAATTACTGAACATTTATTGAGACTTCTAGTGTAGTTATGAAAGCCAACCCCCCCACATGAAGCTCTGAGATCTGTAGGTGGAGGACTCCCACTATGAGTGTTGATAAAGGTGAGGAAAGAGGAAACCATGGACTCAGCTACACAGCTGCAAATAAAACATTTTAATTGTGTTTTAAAGTGCACTAGATAGTGACAGTGAGCCATGCAAAATTCAATGTATTTTTCAAAAAAATAATAATAAGCATTTTCACAGCATTTTTAAGATTTCACCCATGTTTCAAATAAGCTGTCTCACTGTCTTTCAACCCTGGAAATTCTATTTTACTGCATCCAATTTTCATTTCACAGATTTTGTTATAAGACTAGCTAATATTTTCAAGATTGTGTTAATGCCATTTGGGCAGTGACAACCAGGGATGATATCAAATCATTTTGCAGGACCTGCTTATTCGCGCCCTCCTCGCAAGATTGATTATAGGATTGGTGAAGGATCTATATTGACCTTTACTACAGTATGTCACCTCCAATCCTTAAAAAATGTGTAGGCCTTTCATAATGTGATAAAGGCACACTCCTGCCTGCCTCCTTGTGATTATAGTGGAGATAACATCAAATTTAAGTGGTGCAGTCTAGTAGGCATGTTCCAATATTAGCGTAGCCTCATTAATTCTTAACAAAATGTTCCTTTGATGGGGTCAATACTCCATAACTTTCCACTCCCCTTTTGATCTGCCTCCTATGCCATTTTGAACTCTCACCCCACCAGTAGGAGAAAATCAACCATCATATTATATTTTTCTGCAGCAATTAGAGAACTTTTGCTTCCCTGATGTCTTTGGAACATTCCCCCCCCCAAAAAAAACCCCAACAACAACAAACAAACTGGTGGCTGATTGAGAGACATAGTCAATTATTAACTCCTCTGAAGATTAATACAATTGGAACTTTTTGAAATAGTCTTCATCTCTGCTTTGAGATAATGCATCTAACTTCCTTTTGGAGACTGACAGGTTTCCTTGAAGCAGATCCTGAATTCTTTACAAGCTCAGATGATGAAACAACTAGTGGCAAGAAAAAGTAAAAGAACCACATGCATGTGTGTGTGAGAGAGGATTTTCTGAATAAGAGTCTTGCTAAGTTATGAAAGCCTACACAACACCAGTTCATATATTGTAGCCTCTGAACTACACAGTGAAATATTTCAGGCAGTACAATCATGAGGAGCAAACACCTTTAAATCTATCATGCACAGCACAATGACTGATATACCTGTGGCATTTTGTAGATATCCAAGACTGTTGCTGCATGAAGAGAAGTTAGGGGGTCAAGACCGCCAATGACAGCTATCAAATTATTCTGAGTGTGACATTTATAGTTGGGGACAAATCTCTCTGTGGTGGACGTAAGGAGCAGTGTGGCATGATATGTTCCCTTTGCAACGAAATAGCTGTCAAAGATGTGGAAGCCCAAAGTGGTATTGGGTAAGATTTGAGAATTTCCATTGATCTCCTTTACTGCAAATGCCAAGGCCAGGACGTGCTGGTAATTCTTAGTCACCACGCTAGAATGAGAATTGCAATCTACATCATATCCTACATTTTCTAAAATCTTTTCCATTATTTTATACCACATTTATGGTAGTAGTCTAGGGTGGCCTACTTAAAATGAAATGATTAACCAATGTAATACATAACATTACAATTAACCAATGCAATGCATAAAGCAATTTCAAATTAATCATGACCTGGAACATTCATCAGGTTATAATCAAATGCATCCTGTTAATGTATTTCAACATAGTTTTCCTCAACATTATACAAAGTCCAACTCTTGCCTTCAAAAAAGTTGCAATCCCATATTCACTCAGTTGGAGTGGCACCCAGATTTTGCTGCAAGTAATTGGGTAAATATTTGAAATGTGACATGTAATAGAAGTAGGTAGTATTAGAACATCTGAGCCCAAATTTTGCATATTGATTTTCTAAAATTGTTGTTTCAAATTGTTTTTAATGTTGTTTTAATGTTGTTACACCGAAGGATGGGTGATAAATAAAATTATTAACAACCACCACCACCATGTTGAAACCACCACCCTTGCTCATTTTATTGCTGAAAATCTGAAATTGTGCATATTAAGTTTAAATCACCATCCCCGCATTGGCCAAAAGAAAATTCAGCATAAATGCTTGATATGTTTCCCAGAGGGAAGAATGCATTTAGCTCTGATATTCATTTTTGGCCAAAGGAAAATTCAACAAAAAGGCTTGGCCCAGAAAAGAAAAGAAAAGAAAAGTATCTATATCATAACCATAACCATAATTTAAACCTGGTAATCTGATGGTTTTCATTGATCTCTTTCACTGCAGATGCCAAGGTCAGGATTTGCTGGTAATTCTTAGTTACGACACTAGAACAAATGTGACATTAAACATCAGAAACCTACTCATGCTTTGTAAAATGATCACTACTCCATCATTTTTGCCACATTTTTAGGTAAGCCTAAATAGTTCTAAGCCTAAATTGTCCTAAGCAAAGTAAATATCAATAATCATCTTTATACATAATAATAGGTCCTTCTCAGTAAGGTGGGGTATATGGAGGTTTAGGGGAGGGGTAGGGCCTCTGGTAGGGGACACATCAAGTTCTCATCTCTGGTTCCTAGAAGCTGTTACCATGCCACCCCAGGGAACAGCTTCACTGGCCAGCTAAACTAGGTGACGGTAGTCAATGGGTCTCAAACCCTCAGTAAGTTAGGGACTTCTCCTTCATGTGAAGACAGTCTTTGGTGGATTGAGCAGAGAAGACAAAGAGTGGGTCCAACAGTTAAGAAGGTGCTTATTGCACATACTGTAGAGGGAAATGAGGGGCAGATGGATGTTGTAAATCTTGGAAGGCAGCCCATCTAGGAGGAGGAAAAGTGATCCTAAACATCTGCTGCCTTTTGGCTACACAAATTCATGGGAAAGGCATTGGGAGTAAACAGCAAGGAAAAATCTGCACTCTAGATGAATTTGGAGAGGAGTCCCTAAGGTGGATGAAAGACTTCTTGCATGTCTCCTTCTGGCAATTCCTGCAGCCAAGTTGATGACAAATGCATTGCTGTGCTTTCCTTTGGACCAAATCAGCAAGACTGAGAGAGGATTGCACCCCAGACAGGTCACTTTGGTCCTGCTAGCAAAGAAAACAGCAACAATACAGGCAGCAGTTACAAGTTACCAGTCTCTGCAGCACCAGCAAATGCTTTGATTCTCCAGCAGTTTGACTTCACTCTTGGAGGCACACATCATTGTCCCTCAAGACAGACAGTTGCCGATAACAACAACTACATCTTAGTAAAATTCGTATTTCGAGTACTGGTGTTTCCAAACTACTTACAATTCAGAATGTTTTCTGAATTATGACCAGAGAAGTACTTTTAAAGAGATTTTAAAATAGCTTGGTGAGCAGCATACCAAGTCTAAATTTTGGCTATGAAGATGAAAATCTAAGGCTAAGATAAAAAAAGATGGGAGAACCCCTTACAGAAGTTCTTCAAACAATGCTGGTGGGGGTTCTTCAGTGAAGGTTAATTGTTTGGAGACAATGAAGCTGTGAGAAGCTATGCAACCAAGGATGAGGTCCCCTGACTGGTGATACTTGTGAAGTGGAGGGTGTGGATCATGGACATGACACTTCACAATGTGAGTCTTGCATGAGATGTGAGGAAGCAATGCCAGCAGTGACATCACAAATATCACCATCCTGAGTGTTAGGACAAACCTTCACTAGACTTACTTTATTGTATTCCCACTGACTTCTCTATATATTGCCTGCAAGTTTCAAAGGCTGATTTGAATACTTTTCAGTCTGCAATAGACGTTAAACAGGAAGAATAAATATTGTTAGTCCTGAGCCATATTTTTTTAACATGACACATATATAACATCCTTTGCAGTCTCCAGAACTAATAATTGCAGGTAGTTTTACATGTGTCAGAGTTAATTACAGTCTACTTTATAATAACAAAGGAAAATAATTACAAAGTCAAAGTGGGGGTTTCCTCTGTGGAACTGTAGAAGATTTCAGAAAATCTTGTTTGTCACACCTGGACAGAGGTTTTACGTTTTTCCCTTTTCCGCCAGCATCTGATATGCTGATTAATTTTTTTTCATAAATGCCATTTTAGATTAACATCTGGCTAACTACAATAACAAGTCCCCTCCTTTTGTAAAATACACAATATCTTTTTTCTGATTTGTTTTCTACATGGGTACTATATCTTGTTTCTTTTGTTTATGTCTCGCTATGTGCATTAGTAATTTTGCACTTTTTATTTTTCAATAAAATTACAAAGGATAATAATTACAAAGTCAAGGTTGTGTAATTGTAGATAATTTCAGAAAATCATGTTTGCCACATCTGGACAGAAGTTTTACTTTGCTCCCTTCTTTGCCTAACAACTCGGATCTGATGTGCAGCTCACAGCTTAGTTTTCCATTAGTGCCCCCCCCGTCCCTGAATAGTCTAATGGAGTTGTTAAGTTTTTTTGTTTTTTGTTAAAAAGGGGGTAAAATTTTACTTTATAAAATGTATATTTTTGGGAAATATTACACTCATGCACATAAACCCAATGACCGCTCTCCACATCAGAAGGAGGGCACTATTTGCATGGCAGCGTGCAGCACCTCCGATCCTAAGCGATTCCCTGGTAAGCAGTCCTGGACTGCCTCCCCAAGTTGCAAACCTGAGGTTTCCGCCTAACTCATTTCAGTGAACCAATCGCTACTGGAGAGGCGTAGCCAGAGGAGTAGACCAGGTAAGGGTCAGGACCTCCCTCTTGGCACAATAGAGGGTGTAACCTACGTGGGAGTCCTCAGTCGGCTCCAGAGATTCTGGAGAGAGGACATCGCTGGACTTTCTCACATGCACATAAAAAGAAATGCTACTTTTGTGCATATTTTTTAAAAATGCAGAAACAGGACAGAACAGACACATGGACTCGGAATTAAAATTCAGAAATCGTAACATTTGGTCCTCACATTGACTTGCATTGGGAAAGCAAAACTTATTTTGTTTCGAATTCAGAATTCATTAGAAGCAGTCACCCTAGAAATTTGTTCTCTCTGTAGATTATAAACAGGCTTTCTTCTTTACAGTATGCAGTGAACACATCCAAGAGATTTTTGAGGCGCAATTGAGAAATAGAGAGGAACACTAAATCATCTACATACATCAAAACTGAAATCTTTTTGTTCCTATTTACTGAAGATGGGGAGTTTCCATTGGCTAAAAAAACCCTATTACTATAAAATTAAAAAGGGTGGGAGCCAGAATGCAAACTTACTTTAATCCTCACAATTTTTAAAAAAACATTCACCATACCTCCATTAAAACCTACTCTGATCCTCATTTCTGTGTTATTGGATAGGTCTTGAAAGTGTCTGACTTAAAAATGCTTTCTGTACATACGTAAGTCTGTATGACTTACCATCTGTACATACATTTTTTAAAAGTTGATTCTGAGTTTACATGCATTTCAAACTAGTAGTGATTGGAGAATTTTGAGCAGAATGTACATTGAACAGCACCAGAAAGGGAAACATATCAGAAAGGAGTGTGCATACATGCACAAATGCAACCAGACCACAGACTGTAACAAAAAGCATGCTATTCAGTCTTATCTTCTTACTAGCTGTCCTCTGTTGTTCAGCTCAGGCCTCAACAAAATGATGTAACATTTGGGTGCAAAGATGCACACAAGCAACCCAGCACTGGAAGCTAAAATAGAAAAAACCTCCACAGCCACCATGTATTTGCCCTTGGAGCTCAGATAAGCTGGAATGAAGGATAGCCACACACTGCAGAAGACCAACATGCTGAAAGTGATGAACTTGGCTTCATTGAAACTGTCCGGTAACTTCCGAGCAAAGAAAGCCACAATGAAACTGACAATAGCCAAGAAGCCAAGATAGCCCAAGACACAAGAAAATAAAATCACAGATCCCTCATTACATTCTAATATAATTTCTGTAGTCACTGAGTGCATGTCCACATCTGGGAATGGGGCAGAGGTTGCCAGCCACACACTGCAAATGCCTGCTTGCATGAGGGAACAGGATGCAACAATGGAGTTGGTCAGGCTTCTCCCCACCCATTTTCTCATCCTGCTTCCTGGCTTTGTGGCCATAAATGCCAGAACCACCATGATAGTTTTTGCCAGCACAGAAGAAACAGCCACTGAGAAGATGATGCTGAAAGCAGTTTGTCGGAGAAGACATGTCACCGGTTCAGGATGGCCAATGAAAAGCAAAGCAGAAATGAAGCAAAGCAGAAGGGAAATCAGGAGAATGTATGTGAGGTTCCGGTTGTTGGCTTTGACGATGGGAGTGTTGTGGTGCTTCAGAATTATTCCCAGCACCAGAGCTGTTATTAACGCTAAGGAAAGTGCGAAGAGGCTTAAGCTGATCCCCAGAGGATCTTTATAAGATAAGAATGTTCTAGCTTTGGGTATGCAAAAATCATGTTTCATGTTTGGATAGGTTGTGTCCATGCAGTCAAAACAGTCATGCATATCTGAAAAGCAAAGGTAACATATTGTTATTATTTATTTAATTTATATATATACTGCCCTTCATCTAAAGATTACAGGGTGGGGTACAACATAAAAACACATAATACACAACATAATAGCAACAGAAATGCCAGCCTCAGATTTCTTAATCGGAGAAAAGCCTAATTGAAGAGGAATGTTTTCACCTGGCACTTAAAGATATGTTATGAAAGCACTATGAGATAATCAGCCTCCTGTAACCAATATGCTTAAGTCTAAGTAACACATGGGGGGGTTAATATCATAGATTAAGCTGTCCTACCAGGCTTAGCTAGGTCATTTCCTCTTACCTTGGGGAAAAATGATAATCAAGTCTTTCCCCCTCCCCACCAAGTCTAACCAAGAAGCTCAATGTGTGAAGATGTTTGAGTTGGTTGTTGCTGCTTAACTGCATGCTCTCACCAGACATGCTTGCATTAATATACCAATAATTTAGGTGCTTTCACCATTTTGTAACTAAGCTATGTTTTACTTCCTATGTAACTTTTCTGAAGCATATGAATCTGACCTTTGGAGAGTTTGAATGGAAGCATAAACAACGTATGAAGGCTTCATTCTTTTTATAATGCTAGGGGAAGAGACTAATTCTGGAATTCACTTAGAAGGGCATATTTTAAAGTTTTCGGCCACACCCATGATCAATGGTGGTTATTCTTCATAGCCTTCTGGGGGCTCTGAGGAAGTTCAGGAAGGGGAAAGAGAGGATTCATGAGGAATAAATCCTTGCAATGCCCCACCAGTGGGGTTTGGGGGGTGGTGGTTCACTTTATCCCATAGTGTGACATAACCCTGTTTCTGCCAACTTGAAAGGCAGAGTGGGGGCAAACTGGGAGTGTGTCCCTGCCATGGATGAGCCTCCATTACTGGCATGATTTGTGGAGGGTTCCTCCTTAGTCTGGATAAATGGTTTTAATCAAGAGGCGCTCCTGGGCTGACATATGCTAATAGGCTGCAACCAATCAACTGCCAAAAGGACTGGGCTTGGCTTTCTGAAGGCATTTGAATGTTTTTCTGAAGCTTGAAAATCCTCACAACAGCCAGGAAAGGAAGGGAAAGGACAAGGTGCTCCATGTTTTCATATGGTTTTCAAATGGTCTTTTCGTTTCTTGTCCTCCCCTGCACAATGAAAGAGACGTGTGTAGCTGTTGCTTTTGTTACTCTGTCTGGAACTTCAAAAAAGAGGAGGGAGGCTTTTGATTTATGCTCAATAATAAATTTAAAATGGTTTTGGTATGCTCCCGCCCCTTGATTAAGGCTGAATGTGCTTTATTTATGACTATCTGGGCTGGGGGGTTGCTGGAGGAATGCAGTGGACGGAGGAGAATGAGCTGCAGCCAAACAGATGTGGAAAAGAGACTGGATTTGAGAAACGATTTAGCTTTTAACTGTGTGGCAAGAAAGAACTCTACAGGGAAATTTTAACGGTGGAAACTGGAAGTGCACCCTGTGAGTTATTTATGGCTGCGGATCATCTGCTAGTCTGAAAACACTGAAGGAATGGAATGTGACCTTATATCATCCATATAAACAGTGCAGTGAATTGAACAATGGAAGATAGTAATGAACTCTCCCAGCACACCAGGTCTGGAACTAAAATGTATATGAAGGACTGCTTTTATATTTATATGATGTAACAGGGCGCTGTTTGTAAGGAGGAAATGTCGGTCAGCTGGAAGAATGGTTTAACAGCAAGTGAAGGATGACAACTGGAAACTAAATATGAAATGATTGATATAGTATTGTTACATTGCAACAAGAATAAGACGAGCAATGATGTCAGCAACGGAGGTCAAATTGTAAACATTGAAGGAACGATAATAAACAGTAGTGACATTTGAATTGAATTTTTTAAAACCTTAAAAGTCGAAACCTGGTCATAAACATAAGCACCAATTCTGTAAAGTGCCCATATTTCCACTGTTGTTTGTAGCACAGTGCTGCTTATGATGTCATTTTATAGTTTGCTTTCTGGTCATTGAGCGTATTAAAGATATTTGATTTGATTTGAAATGATTGATATATGTTTAGAACAGGAGACGGAGGCCTGATTTTAAGAAATTGTATTAAATAAAAGTAAGAAATTGTATTAAGTTAAAGCTCTGTCTCCTTTGGTTAATTTGGACTATGGACTGAAGAAAATGATATTAGAGATTAAGGGAGTTAAAAACCACCAATGAAACATTCAGAATGCTGGTCAAATAAAAATGATAACCATAGAGATCAGAGTAATCTGAAATAACTTCTCTCAATTTTTTAAAATTACATTTCAAAAACTGAAGAAAAACATACCAGACTGATTTTAGAGGTCTGTCCCTCAGAACAATACTTTTTGAAACTGATATTTGAAACCTTTGTGATATATTACCCATTTGAGCTGAAATCTTCATTTCAGGACATGGAATGCAATCATAGCAGCAAAATGGCTCCCCCTCCTTCACTTTCTTGCTATAGCCAGGATAACAACTCTCAGTGCATATGGATAAAGGTTGTGCCTAATCCAGAAATGAAAAAGGTCAAGAAAAAATCCTTAAGATTTGGGGGACTTTTAGTTGTTTCTTAGGGAATCATTAAGCCATTATGTTCTGAGAAATTATAAATAGATGGAGCATATTTATCTATTTCATAAAATGTAATCTATTTCACTGCTTAATTGTAAAATACCTCAAAGCTGTATACAAAAAGTTATTGCACATGTGGGTACAACATGATTGTTATTTTGAAAGGAAGGGAACAACTGGGATAAATTACCAGGCCAGGAACCTTCCAATTCAGCTAGAGATCCACTGGATTCTAACTCTGCTGATTGTGGTGCATCATGCTATAGAACTGCTCCTGAAATCTGTGATTAGACATTTAAAAGACTGACCTGTGATATGGATAAGCTGGATTTGATTTGGTGTTACCTTCAAAAACTTTAAACATAAATATGTGTATGCTTGTTTGCATATACTTAATGTTTTATTTATAATTGCATATACCAGTTTTTTTCTACTTCATTAAATGATGTATTTCTTTTAAACATATTGCATGTCAGAATAGTGACCTAGAGCTCACAAAAGAATCCAAAAGGGATTTAAGGTAGTTTACAGCTAAAATTTTATTTTATTCCATTTAGACATGTCAAAATAGTGACTTAAAACTCACTGAACAGTTTGCAAGGTGCTGACAGTCGGTTCTTACCTGGTTAAACAAACTGTGCCATCTTATGACCTTCTCATTGATGGTTAACACTCTGTCTGGAGGAGCCTGAGGATCAAGCCTACCAACTTTCACTTTATGAAAGGATTGGTTGGAGGAAACAATCAGGTTTACAACATCAAATCCAGCTATTATTTTCCCACTTTGATCGAAAGAAATATGGACCCCAGCACTGTTATTAAATGAAACACTTCTGAGAAAGTGATGGAGCTAGACGTAAAGAAGATAAATAAATAACAGCATTTCTATACTAATGTGTAAAATGCTGAACTTAAAATGGACACTTTAGATGAACTTATAAAACTCCTGACCTGCATTTTCCCAACTTCATTCTAAAGGAAATCGCATAATAAAAATGTTACTTTACTGGGGATGAACAAAAATTGGCAGAAAAAAATGGTCACCCACCATACTACACAAATCAGAAAATGAGTATCCCTAATACCAAAAAGAGGGTGGGGTAGGGAGGCTGATTGAAGCATTGCCTATTCTTTCATTTCTACGCAGTGGGCACAGAAAGAAAACTGAAAATATCAGCATAGGTAGAGGTTTATGGACAAATTAGTATTTTTGTTACCTTCAAAATACAGTATCCTACCACATGAGAATGCCCATTACCTGCCAAAATGGCTGATTCTGAAGTTCAGGTCTTCCTCTGACTAACACTGTGCCATATGTGCTTCTAGATGAGAACATGGCTTGTAAAGCATGGGCCACTACATAGACTGCATTATAGATGCTGTAGCTGTGCCCAGTCATACTCATTTCAAAAAAAGGGAGAGGGAGGCTCTCCAACTTCTCTTCTCCTGTACAAAAACCTCCATCCACAGGGTCCCCAGTGGTATTTACGAAGGCACAGCTGAATACATGCTCCCAGAATTTCTTTATAAAATTATCTTCTCTTGTGTTTAAAGGATTTCTCTTCTCAAGAAACTTGTGAAATCTCTGTAAATAACTGAACTGATATCTGAAGCCTATAGCACCATGGAATAGTTCTACATCCCAGTGCCTTTGATAGTGAAATGCACTGAGCTCCAGCTGGGCTGTAGCTATCCAAACTTTTCCCACTAATTTATTTTCAACAGATAAAACTGGAAGCCATCTAAAAAATGACATGGAATAAGATTCTCCATAGATCACTACTGCATTTGCTTTGCTGCCCATCATACTATCATTTATTTTGACACCATCCTCTATGATGTCCATAAATTCAGTGACAAAAGAAAGTGTGGGGATTCTCTCTATGAAGGCAAAACAAACACCCTTCTGGGGAAAAACTGGAAGCACAGTTTGCACAAATCTTTCTCCATTATCATTATCCATAACAATGACCCCAATCCACGTCCACCCAAAATGCAGAAGCAGAGAGAGAATCCCCTCATACTGAAGCGCTTCCTGGGGGACCATCTGGTAGAAGGAAAGTCCTGGGGTTTTATCATTCATCACTGGTGCAGGACTGAATGTTAGCTGAAGATGAAAGAGGAGATGTGAGTGAAAATTATGATAATAATAATGTTAATATTTTTTATGTTCCTGGAGTGCTAGGAATGATTACCTGAGAGAGAGATTTTTCTTTGGCAACTTCTAAATTCTGCAACTCCCTCCCCACATAGATGCATCTAGCACGGGGGTCAGCAAACTTTTTCAGCAGGGGGCTGGTCCACTGTCCCTGAGACCTTGTGTGTCAGTGGGAAAAAGGAAGCATTTCTCAAAAACATTCATGACAGGGATTATAGCCGATTGGGGCGGATATGACCCTGCATGTAGACAGCCTCAAATGACCTCAAAGGTGGGTAGGGGAGCATGTTTTTAGAAGTTTTAAAAATGTTTTGACTATGTTTCTATTTTATTTGAACTTGTATGGCATCTAATGTTTGATGTTTGCTGTGTTGGTCTCCCATGGGAGAAAGGTTGAGATAAAAATCTAATAAAATTGATAGATGATAGATAGATAGATGATAGATAGATAAATGCTTGCCATCAAATAGGCTTAATTTCTTCTTCTTGGAAATATGTGCACATTCTCATTGAATGTGAGAAAAGCATTTGTCCTCACAAACTGTTCATTTTACCATGATTATTTATAATACTCATATGCACATATACGTTACCTGTGGAATTTTGTAGATATCCAATACAGTGGCTACATAGAGAGAAATATCCGAATCCAGTCCTCCAATGACTGCTACCAAATGATTCTGGGTGTCACATAAATAGTTAGGGACAAATATCTCCAAGGTGGATGTTAGAAGCATAGTAGCATGATAAGTCCTCTGCGCACTGAAATAGCTGTCATAGATGCAGACACCCAAGGTGACATTTGGTAATAGCTGAGTGTTTTCATTTATCTCCAGTACTGCAAATGCCAAGGCCAGGATGTGCTGGTAATTTTTAGGCACCATACTAGGACAAGATTAAAAACTACAATGAGTCATACATTCTTCCCTTAATAAATTATTGCCATTTTGTTCTGCATCAGATTCATCACTATTATTTAGAATCATAGAATCATAGAATCATAGAATCATAGAGTTGGAAGAGACCACAAGGGCCATCGAGTCCAACCCCCTGCCAATCAGGAAACACCATCAGAGCACTCCTGGCATATGGTTGTCAAGCCTCTGCTTAAAGACCTCCAATGAAAGAGACTCCACCACACTCCTTGGCAGCAAATTCCACTGTCGAACAGCTCTTACTGTCAGGAAGTTCTTCCTAATGTTTAGGTGGAATCTTCTTTCTTGTAGTTTGGATCCATTGCTCCGTGTCCGCTTCTCTGGAGCAGCAGAAAACAACCTTTCTCCCTCCTCTATGTGACATCCTTTTATATATTTGAACATGGCTATCATATCACCCCTTAGCCTCCTCTTCTCCAGGCTAAACATGCCCAGCTCCCTTAGCTGTTCCTCATAAGGCATCGTTTCCAGGCCTTTGACCATTTTGGTTGCCCTCCTCTGGACATGTTCCAGTTTGCCAGTGTCCTTCTTGAACTGTGGTGCCCAGAACTGGACACAGTACTCCAGGTGAGGTCTGACCAGAGCAGAATACAGTGGCACTATTACTTCCCTTGATCTAGATGCTATACTCCTATTGATGCAGCCCAGAATTGCATTGGCTTTTTTAGCTGCCACGTCACACTGTTGGCTCATGTCAAGTTTGTGGTCAACCAAGACTCCTAGATCCTTTTCACATGTACTGCTCTCAAGCCAGGTGTCACCCATCTTGTATTTGTGCCTCTCATTTTTTTTTGCCCAAGTGCAATACTTTACATTTCTCCCTGTTAAAATTCATCTTGTTTGTTTTGGCCCAGTTCTCTAATCTGTCAAGGTCGTTTTGAAGTGTGATCCTGTCCTCTGGGGTGTTAGCCACCCCTCCCAGTTTGGTGTCATCTGCAAATTTGATCAGGATGCCCTTGAGTCCATCATCCAAGTCGTTGATAAAGATGTTGAATAAGACCGGGCCCAAGACAGAACCCTGTGGCACCCCACTAGTCACTCTTCTCCAGGATGAAGAGGAACCATTGATGTGCACCCTTTGGGTTCGGTCAGTCAGCCAGTTACAAATCCACTGAGTGGTAGCATAGTCAAGATCGCATTTTACCAGCTTCTTTACAAGAATATCATGGGGCACCTTGTCAAATACCTTGCTGAAATCAAGGTAGGCTACATCCACTGCATTCCCTTCATCTACCAGGCTTGTAATTCTGTCAAAAAATGAGATCAGGTTCGTCTGACATGACTTATTTTTCAGAAATCCATGCTGACTATTGGTGATCACAGCATTCCTTTCTAGGTGCTCACAGACTGTTTGCTTAATGATCTGCTCCAGAATCTTCCCTGGTATTGATGTCAGACTGACTGGGCGGTAATTATTTGGGTCCTCTCTTTTCCCCTTTTTGAAAATAGGGACAACATTTGCCCTCCTCCAGTTTGCCGGGACTTCGCCTGTTTTCCAGGAATTCTCAAAGATGACTGCCAGTGGTTCTGAAATCACATCTGCCAGTTCTTTTAATACTCTTGGATGCAGTTCATCTGGCCCTGGAGACTTGAATACATCTAGACTAGCCAAGTATTCTTGTACTATCTCCTTAGTTATTCTGGGCTGTGTTTCCTCTGCTGAATCATTTGCTCCAAATTCTTCAGGTCGGGCATTGTTTTCTTTATCGGAGAAGACTGAGGCAAAGAAGGCATTGAGGAGTTCAGCCCTTTCTGTGTCCCCTATTTGCATTTCACCATCTTCTCCTCTGAGTGACCCCACTGCTTCATTGTTCTTCCTTTTGCTACGAACATACCCATAAAAGCCTTTTTTGTTGCTTTTAACCTCTCTAGCAAGCCTGAGTTCATTCTGTGCTTTAGCTTTTCTGACTTTGTGTCTACACGTGCTGGCTATTTGTTTGAATTCCTCTTTCGTGGTTTCCCCCCTTTTCCATTTTTTGTACACATCCTTTTTTAATCTTAACTCAGTTAAAAGTTCTTTAGATAGCCACCCTGGCTTCTTTAGGCACCTTCCATGTTTCCGTCTCAATGGTATTGCCTGAAGTTGTGCTTTTACTATCTCCCTCTTAACAAACTCCCAGCCATCATGAACTCCCTTTCCTTTTAGTATTACTGTCCATGGGATCTCACCCAGCACTTCCCTAAGTTTTATGAAGTCGGCTTTCTTAAAGTCGAGAAATTGAGTCTTAGTATGCTTGGCTGCTCCTTTCCGCTGTATAGTAAACTTCAGAAGAACATGATCACTCGCGCCTAATGATCCTTCCACTTCTACCCCACTAACCAGGTCATCAACATTGGTTAGGACCAGATCTAAAATGGCTGTTCCTCTTGTTGCTTCTCCCACTTTCTGGACAATGAAGTTGTCTGCAAGGCCAGTGAGGAATCTGTTTGACCTTATGCTCTTTATATGCTTTTTCAGGTGGGAAAAATTAAACAATCAACAATGTGGATATTTATCTTCAAAATATTGGTATTGATAAGGTATATTACTATGATTCAAAGCACACTCACATTTATATTTACTCTTTCTATTGATGTTGTAACCCTACAGTTTAGACATTCATAATGACAGCATTTCAATTCACCATAAAACCACCTCAATGTCATATGAATATTCTTTCAAGGAAACACATTCTTTCAAGGGAAAAAGAAAGAAAGAAGAAATCAGTCTATTTTAATATGCATATAGTATACATTGAGATAGCTGTAACTCTCATCATTGGAAAGATTCGTGAAATGTAAATACAGTGGTACCTCGGGTTACATACACTTCAGATTACATACGCTTCAGTTTACAGACTCCGCTAACCCAGAAATAGTACCTCGGGTTAAGAACTTTGCTTCAGGATGAGAACAGAAATCGTGCTCCAGCGGCGCAGCGGCAGCGGGAGGCCCCATAAGCTAAAGTGGTGCTTCAGGTTAAGAACAGTTTCAGGTTAAGAATGGACCTCCGGAACGAATTAAGTACTTAACCCGAGGTACCACTGTAAAATGAAACAAAAAACCCTGCTGTGTTTGAAGCCAAATAACAGAAATATGAAAGAAAGGAACCATGGAGTAGAGAAGGTGAGATGCAGGAGTTTGTACAATTCTTCCTGCTCTTTTTTCTTTTACGTTAACTCCAAAAGAAATGTAACAAATGATAGAATCTCCCATAATCAATTTTTAACAGTAGTAGTAACAGTAGTAGCCATATTTGAAGAGGCATATTTAAACCAATACTGCTACAATGGTGGGAGAACTATTTTACTAGTGCATCTTCTTCCAGGTGGACAAAATGAATACAGTTGATTCAATCTAGGAAAAAGCTAACTCCCTTCCTTCAATGTGGAAGCCCTGAACTCTCTTGGGTGTAACCAATTTTTGCTTTGCCATGTGGAATTTGCTTCTTTCTGCAGCTTTCCCTTAAATGTATTAGCTTTTTCTACAGTCCAAGAAAACATTTTTTATGAGACTGCAGCTTCTAAGACTAAGACCAAGTAACAAAACAAAACAAGTGAGAAAGAATTAGCTCCTTACAAGAGATCTTCAAATGAAGGTGCTGGGGGTTCTGTTGTGAAGGCTACTGAATTAACAATGATGAAACTGTGAGAAACAATCCCACCAATTATGATGTTACCTGACTGATGATATTTTTGAAGTGGAGGGTATGGAGCATGGACCCTGCATTTACCATAGTGATCCTCAGATGCAATATAAGAAAGCAGTATTAGCAGGAATACAACTATTACCATCATATTGATTACCACCTTTCACTCTACACCCAGATTCTCCTATATTTCCACCTGCATCATTATCATGATGTTCTCTGTGGTTACAGTGACTGGGCTTGGATGCTCAGTCAGACTGATGATACGCTTGAATTATAAAGTCCAAGATATAATGTATATGTAAAGTGATAAGACTGGCATATGCATGTTTGTTCCTAGTCACTAATCATACGTGTGATTGCTTCAGGGCATTTTTGTGCCAACCTCTGTGTTATCAGCTCTCTAAGGGGAAACTGTAATTGTGCAGTAGATTTTAGAAATTAATTATAGACTTAAGGGGAGTATGATATGAACTCAGATGTGGGAATTCCCTGTGGAACTGCAAAAGAAAACATGTTTATCTGAATAGTAGTTTTCTTTTCCACTTTTCTGACTAGGAATGTACACTTGAGCTTTTAAATGCCTGAGTAGAGATGTTCTTGAATATTTTTAGTATAAGGATCCAAACCCCCAAGAGTATTGATAGGTTGCTATCAATCAGGAGCTCACGTAAATCTATCCAGCTGCATGAATGATATTTTAACCCCATTTTCAGGACTCCCCACCCCAAGCCTAACATAGTTGAGTTGGGCAATATAAACCATGAGAGAAGTTCTGAATATACTACCCTCAAACTCAAAACCCTTATCTTACAGAACTCCATCACTTTGCTACATGATCATAGAACCAAAAGTGTAGTAGTGAGAAATTCAGCTGAATTGCCTTTCAAAACTAAGGAAACCAAACATCAATGTATAAAGACTTTCATTCAATTAACCAATCAACCTTTATTGGCATACGGAGAAGACAGGACTATACAAATCGACAGGTAAAACCTGGCATCTTTTATTAAGAAAACATAATGAAAATGATAGGGAAACAGAAGGTTACGATTACACAGCCAATAAGATCAATAAAGTCAGTCTTATTGAACTACTTGTTATCTCCTTTAGTAGAGTTCCTTGCAAAAGTGAATTTCAGAAAGGTACATTTTTGAACTAATGATCAGATACTTCCAGGAAAAATAAAGCTGAAGATAAAGCTTCACAAATGTATAGCCATTCAAGACCAGTAGAAAAAGGCAATCACCCTAAGAAAGACTTAGACTTGGCCCTATCAAGAAATGCAGTCCATATGTAGTGCCAATTGGCTCTTTGCCTGAGAGGAAATTTCCACATCCCTAACAGCCCTGACATTTCATGACTAAAGGCTGTACCTGTTCAGAACAGTTGACCCATGTGTAGAACACTGTAATTTGAGATGTGTATTCAAAGACAAATCCAGTAGACACCTACCTATTCAGAGATTAATACAGGAGGTGAGAATCCCAGATCTTCTAGGTGGCACTCTTGCACAATGTCAATACATTGGCCTTCTTCAAAGGATTTCTATCTGCATTCTGCTAAATCTACAATCAAAATTGGAACTTGGATCAGGCAGGATTCCCTATTCAGCGGAGGATATTAAACATGTTGAGGCAGAATGTGTAAAAGTTACCTTTGAACCTTCACATCTTCAATTTCCTCTACTACACTGCATATTTTACAAAGGAAAACAGAATCATGAGCAAAACAAAAAACCTAAATATAGGTATATTAAAATCTGATAGGCCAGGTTCATTCTCAGAATAGATTTGTTACCATGTCTACTCACACGTAAGTATCCCAATGAATGGAATAAGACTTACTCCCAGATGATGGATTCACATATGAGCAGTGACTTCAGAGTTTGGGGGTGTGTGTGTGTAAATAATAATGTTATGGCACCATTCTGCTCTTAACCATCTGAGAGCTAAAATCTTAGAAGTGTGTATTGTAGAATGAAAAGCAACCCTCAACTTTTATGAAATGAAAAGTCAGTTTATAATAGCATAACTGTACTTTACTAACTAGAAAGGAAGACACAATCACATAATTCTTCAGTCAGTTCTTCATATTAGCTGTTCCCTTTTGTTCAATTCAGGTTTCAACAAAATAATGTAGCATTTAGGAGAAAATATACAGGACAATAACCCAGCACTGGAGGCTAAGATAGAAAAGATTTCCACAGCTGCCATAAATTTCCCTATATTTGGGACAAAGGATAACCACAACACTGCAAAATAAGTAAAGGTAAAGGGACCCCTGACCATTAGGTCCAGTCATGACCAACTCTGGGGTTGCGGCACTCATCTCGCTTTATTGGCCAAGGGAGCTGGCGTACAACTTCTGGGTCATGTGGCCAACATGACTAAGCCGCTTTAGAGAACCGGAGCAGTGCACAGAAACGCCATTTACCTTCCTGCCAGAGCAGTACCTATTTATCTAATTGCACTTTGACCTGCTTTCAAACTGCTAGGTTGGCAGGAGACACTGCAAAATACTAACATGCTAAAGGTGATAAACCTGGCTTCATTGAAAGTGTCTGGTAACTTCCTAGCCAGGAAGATCCAAAGTGAAGCTGGCAATGGCCAGGAGGCCAATATAGCCAAGGATGCAGTAAAACAGAGTGACAGACCCCTCAAATGGAAAAATTTATATCTGGCCCCTGACTCAAGCCGGGCAACCAAACAAAGCCCAAAGGAAGGCCAAAAGGTTCTAAATTAAAGGGAGGGTGGAAAGATATTCAGCAACGCAAAGCAGGAGCCTGGCACATGTCATGCGACTGCTTTTATACTTTCCCCCACTATCACCCTTTGACATGATTCGGCAATAACCCTGGGTATTTGTGGTGCGACCCTGGCGTGTGTGCGATAGCTCCACCCACGCCAGGGTGGGGGGAACCAGATTGAGAGCCTGCCCGCAACCAGGACCATCTATTCAGTTGATCCCATTTCTTGAATGTGTCTGACTTATGTACTTTCTGTACATATGTAAGTCTGTATGACTTACCTTCTGTACATACATTTTTAAAAGTTGATTCTGAGTTTCACATGTATTTCAAACTAGTAGTGATTGGAGAATTTTGAGCAGAATGTACATTGAACAGCACCAGAAAGGGAAACATATCAGAAAGGAGTGTGCATACATGCACAAATGCATCCAGACCACAGACTGTAACAAAAAGCATGCTATTCAGTCTTATCTTCTTACTAGCTGTCCCCTGTTGTTCAGCTCAGGCCTCAACAAAATGATATAACATTTGGGTGCAAAGATGCACACAAGCAATCCAGCACTGGAAGCTAAAATAGAAAAGACCTCCACAGCCACCATGTATTTGCCCTTGGAACTCAGATAAGCTGGAATGAAGGATAGCCACACACTGCAGAAGACCAACATGCTGAAAGTGATGAACTTGGCTTCATTGAAACTGTCCGGTAACTTCCGAGCAAAGAAAGCCACAATGAAACTGACAATAGCCAAGAAGCCAAGATAGCCCAAGACACAAGAAAATAAAATCACAGATCCCTCATTACATTCTAATATAATTTCTGTAGTCACTGAGTGCATGTCCACATCTGGGAATGGGGCAGAGGTTGCCAGCCACACACTGCAAATGCCTGCTTGCATGAGGGAACAGGATGCAACAATGGAGTTGGCCAGGCTTTTCCCCACCCATTTTCTCATCCTGCTTCCTGGCTTTGTGGCCATAAATGCCAGAACCACCATGATAGTTTTTGCCAGCACAGAAGAAACAGCCACTGAGAAGATGATGCTGAAAGCAGTTTGTCGAAGAAGACATGTCACCGGTTCAGGATGGCCAATGAAAAGCAAGGCAGAAATGAAGCAAAGCAGAAGGGAAATCAGGAGAATGTATGTGAGGTTCCGGTTGTTGGCTTTGACGATGGGAGTGTTGTGGTGCTTCAGAATTATTCCCAGCACCAGAGCTGTTATCAATGCAAAGGAAAGTGCAAAGAGGCTTAAGCTGATCCCCAGAGGATCTTTATAAGATAAGAATGTTCTAGCTTTGGGTATGCAAAAATCATGCTTGATGTTTGGATAGGTTGTGTCCATGCAGTCAAAACAGTCAGGCATATCTGAAAAGCAAAGGGAACATATTGTTATTATTTATTTAATTTATATACTGCCCTTCATCTAAAGATTACAGGGTGGGGTACAACATAAAAACACATAATGCACAACATAATAACAACAGAAATGCCAGCCTCAAACTGCTTAATCAGAGAAAAACCCAATTGAAGAGGAATGTTTTCACCTGGCACCTAAATATATGTTATGGGAGGCTAATTACCCCCAAAATAGCCTCCAAATTACCTCCTGTGGGTCGGAGAGATGTTATTGTCAGCCATCTTCCTATGTGCCCCCTAGTGGGCCCCCCTGAAGAGGAATGTTTTCGCCTGGCACCTAAAGATATGTTATGAAGGCACTATGAGATAATCAGCCTCCTGTAACCAAT